>NW_019946111.1:0-7500 GCF_002910315.2 Salvelinus sp. IW2-2015
CCCTGTTCTATATGTCCTAACAGAACAGCCTCCCCCCTCCTCTCTGAGCCCTAAACACTAAACAATACTAACCCTGTTCTAACAGAACAGCCTCCCCCCTCCTCTCTGAGCCCTAAACACTAAACATTACTAACCCTGTCCTATATGTCCTAACAGAACAGCCTCCCCCCTCCTCTCTGATCCCTAAACACTAAACAATACTAACCCTGTTCTAACAGAACAGCCTCCCCCCTCCTCTCTGATCCCTAAACACTAAACAATATTAACCCTGTTCTATGTGTCCTATTATACAACTGGTGAGTCTTATCCTGAACGCTGATTGGTTAAAAGCGCATTCTAGCCAGTGTCTGTTCCACAAGTTACCACCGGCTAAATCTATGACGTTATAAAATGCCTATTTACTCTGTTCCATCTTTCCAGTTTCAGTTTATTGTGTTAGCTGGCTAAACAACAGTGTCCTAACGAGGGAACACATTTTCTATGCCAGGTGAAATCGTGCCTCATTAGCTCATTGTTAAATGTCACTAGAAAACAGCTTAAACAAATGCAGCTACTGTTGTTATTCTGTCTGCACTGTTTGACGTGACTGTAAATTAGCCGTAGTTGACTAGCTAGCAAGCAGCAAGCAGGGGATAAGAACGTTGCCAGCCGGTATGGCAATGGAACATTTAGAACGAACGACTGGGTCGCGTCCATAGATACTGTCGCGACTTCCGCCGAAGTCGGTTCCTCTCCTTGTTCGGGCGGCGTTCGGCGGTCGACGTCACCGGTCTTCTAGCCATCGCCGATCCACCTTTCATTTTCCATTTGTTTTGTCTTGTCTTCCCGCACACCTGGTTTACATTCCCTCATCACTTGACGTGTATATAACCCTCTGTTCCCCCCATGTCTGTGTGTGGAATTGTTTGTTGTAAGTGTATTGTACATTTCAGACTGGTGTGCGACGAGTTATTTCAACCCGTATTTTGCTGTTCTGGTTGCAGTTTGGTTTTTTGCATCATTAAAGTGCACCGGCTGTTACCCATTTCTGCTCTCCTGCGCCTGACTTCCCTGCAGCCAGTTACGCACCGCTTACAGATACAGAACAAAAAGACTGAACCAGAGACAGAGACTGGCTCGTGTCTCTGTCTCAATCGAAACAATAAAACAAACGACCAACCGGCTTGGGTAGCAACCCTAGATTTTGTGTCAGGACTATATATATCTTGTGGAAGGATGAAATAGTATGAATAAACTCATCAAAATAAAGTTTTAAATTTAAATTTAAATTTACATTTTATTTCACCTTTATTTAACCAGGTAGGCCAGTTGAGTTCTCATTTACAACTGCAATCTGGCCAAGATAAAGAAAAGCAGTGAGACACAAACAACAACACAGAGTTACACAATAAACAAACGTACAGTCAATAACACAACAGAAAAAGTTTATATACAGTGTGTTCAAAGGGCGTAAGGAGGTAAGGCAGTAAATAGGCCATAGTAGAGAAGTGATTACAATTTAGCAAGTTAACAATGGAGTGATAGATGTGCAGATAACAATGTGCAAGTAGAAAGATTAGTGAGCAAAAAAGTAAATACAAACAATATGGGGATGGGGTAGGTAGATTGGATGGGCTATTTACAGATGGGCTGTGTACAGCTGCAGCGATCAGTAAGCTGCTCAGATAGCTGATACTTAAAGTTAGTGAGGGAGATATAAGTCTCCAACTTCAGCGATTTTTGCAATTCGTTCCAGTCACTGGCAGCAGAGAACTGGAAGGAAACGCGGCCAAAGGTGGTGTAGGCTTTGGGGATGACCAGTGAGATATACCTGCTGGAGCGCGTGCTACGGGTGGGTGTTGTTATCGTGACCAGTGAGCTGAGATAAGGCAGAGCTTTACCCAGCAAAGACTTATAGATGACCTGGAGCCAGTGGGTCTCGCGGCGAATATGTAGCGAGGGCCAGCCGAAGAGAGCATACAGGTCGCAGTGGTGGGTGGCATAAGGGGCTTTGGTGACAAAATGGATGGCATTGTGATAGACTGCATCCAGTTTGCTGAGTAGAGTGTTGGAGACTATTTTGTAAATGACATCGACGAAGTTGAGAATCGGTAGGATAGTCAGTTTTACGAGGGTATGTTTGGCAGCGTGAGTGAAGGAGGCTTTGTTGCGAAATAGGAAGCCGGTTCTAGATTTAATTTTGGATTGGAGATGTATAATATGAGTCTGGAAGGAGAGTTTACAGTCTAGCCAGACACCTAGGTATTTGTAGTTGTCCACATATTCTAAGTCAGAACCGTCCAGAGTAGTGTTGCTCGTCGGGCGGGTGGGTGGGGGCAGCGATCGCTTGAAAAGCATGAATTTACTTTTACTAGCGTTTAAGAGCAGTTGGAGGCCACGGAAGGAGTGTTGTATGGCATTGAAGCTCGTTTGGAGGTTTGTTAACACAGTGTCCAAAGAAGGGCCAAATGTATACAGAATGGTGTCGTCTGCGTAGAGGTGGATCAGGGAATCACCCGCAGCAAGAGCGACAACGTTGATATATACAGAGAAAAGAGTCGGCCCGTGAATTGAACCCTGTGGTACCCCCATAGAGACTGCCAGAGGTCCGGACAACAGGCCCTCCGATTTGACACTCTGAACTTTATCTGAGAAGTAGTTGGTGAACCAGGCGAGGCATTCATTTGAGAAACCAAAGCTGTTGAGTCTGCCGATAAGAATACGGTGATTGACAGAGTCGAAAGCCTTGGCCAGGTCGATGAAGACGGCTGCACAGTACTGTCTTTTATCGATGGCGGTTATGATATTGTTTAGTACCTTGAGCGTGGCTGAGGTGTACCCATGACCAGCTCGGAAATCGGATTGCACAGCGGAGAAGGTACGGTGGGATTCAAAATGGTCAGTGATCTGTTTGTTAACTTGGCTTTCGAAGACTTTAGAAAGGCAGGATCAGGATGGATATAGGTCTGTAACAGTTTGGGTCTAGAGTGTCACCCCTTTCAAGAGGGGGATGACCGCGGCAGCTTTCCAATCTTTAGGGATCTCGGACGAAACGAAAGAGAGGTTGAACAGACTGGTAATAGGGATTGCAACAGTGGCAGCGGATAATTTTAGAAACAGAGGGTCCACATTGTCTAGCCCAGCTGATTTGTACGGGTCCAGGCTTTGCAGAGCTTTCAGAACATCTGCTATCTGGATTTGGTGGAGGAGAAAATGGGGAGGCTTTGGCAAGTAGCTGTGGGGGCTGCGGAGCTGTTGGCCGGGGTTGGGGTAGCCAGGAGGAAAGCTGTTACGGCTCTCATTTGTAGAAGGATGAGTGGACCAAAGCGCAGCGTGGAAAGTGTTCATGATTCTTTTATTTCAAAAAACAATCAAACAAAATAACAAACGTGAAAACGAAGGCGCACAGTTCTGTCAGGCAGAAATACTAAACAAAAAACAAGATCCCACAAATCCCAAAAGGAAAATGACAACTTATGTATGATCCCCAATCAGAGACAACGATAGACAGCTGCCTCTGATTGGGAACCACACTCGGCCAAAAACAAAGAAATAGAAAACATAGACTTTCCCACCCGAGTCACACCCTGACCTAACCAAACATAGAGAATAATAAGGAACTCTAAGGGCAGGGCGTGACAAAAGCATGGCCAGCCGTAGAGAAATGCTTATTGAAATTCTTGATTATTGTGGACTTATCGGTGGTGACAGTATTTCCTAGCCTCAGTGCAGTGCATAATGAAAATATGTCAATCATTATTTTAATATGTTGGTATCCCATTGTAGAAAACTGATAGTGGCCTCGAAGCCGGAGTATGGAGGATATATTGGCACGGCAGTCTGGGGCGTTGTTTTGGTCCACTAACTACCACTGGTATTAACTAGACTGGGGCTTTGTTATAGTCCACTAACTACCACTGGTATTAACTAGACTGGGGCTTTGTTATAGTCGCATAATACACTGGTATTACATAGACTGGGTTTGTTTATAGTCCATAACTACACTGGTATTAACTAGACTGGGGCTTTGTTTTAGTCCTAACTACCATGGTATTAACTAGACTGGGGTTTGTTATAGTCCACTAACTACCACTGGTATTAACTAGACTGGGGCTTTGTTATGTTCACTAACTACCACTGGTATTAACTAGACTGGGGCTTTGTTATTGTCCACTAATACCACTGGTATTAACTAGACTGGGGCTTTGTTATAGTCCACTAACTACACTGGTATTAACTAGACTGGGGCTTTGTTTTAGTCCACTAACTACCACTGGTATTTAACTAGACTGGGGCTTTGTTTAGTCGCATAACTCACTGGTTTAACTAGACTGGGGTTTGTTTTAGTCCACTAACTACACTGGTATTAACTAGACTGGGGCTTTGTTTAGTCCACTAACTTCCACTGGTATTAACTAGACTGGGGCTTTGTTATTAGTCCACTAACTACCACTGGTATTAACTAGACTGGGGCTTTGTTATAGTCCACTACTACCACTGGTATTACTAGACTGGGGCTTTGTTATAGTCCACTAACTACCACTGGTATTAACTAGACTGGGGCTTTTTGTTTAAGTCCACTAACTACCACTGGTATTACTAGACTGGGCTTTGTTTAGTCACACTAACCACACACTGGTATTAACTAGACTGGGGCTTTGTTTTAGTCCACTAACTACCACTGGTATTAACTAGACTGGCTGGGCTTTGTTATGGTTCACTAACTACACTGGTATTAACTAGACTGGGGCTTTGTTATTGTTCAACCTACTCACTGGTATTAGAAGTAGACATGGGCTTTGGCTTTGTTCACCATACCTATACCCACCCCTGGTGTCCGCTCCACTCACGCTTGTTTTAACCCCTACCACCTGGAAACCGCACTGGTGTGATTTATCACTAACACACATTACTGACGGGCTTTGTTATGTTCATACTCGCCTGTATTAATTAACTGCTGTTATTCCTAACTACCCTGTATTAACTAACTGGGGCCTTTGTTATGTCAGTCCACTAAATAGAACGACCCCTACTGGGTCTTAACTACGACTGGGCCTTGTTTATGTCCATTATCCTACACGTGGTATAACATAGACTGGGGGCATTTCGGTTTAGTCCAATACATAAAAAAATCCTACCACTGGTATTAATTAGACTGGATTTTGTTATAGTCCACTAACTACCATGGATATACTAGACTGGGGCGGCTTGTTTTATTCCATAACACCCTTGGTTATAGACTGTGGGGCTTTGTTATGTCCACTAACTACCACTGGAGTACTCTAACTGTGGAGCTGTTTGGGGTTTGGTTTACGTACTATCACTCCAACTAACCACTCTTCACTAACCAAGCACGCTTGCATCATTAACAAGCTCAGACACTAGGAAACTGGCTTATGGCTTTATGTATACTAGCATCACCACTAAATACCACTAGGTATTAACTAGACTGAGGGTTTGTTATAGTCCACGATATTACTATATCCGAACTGTATTTAAACATAATACTGACTGGGTGTTTTTTCATTAGTCCCTTACACTCCCGACGTGGTTATTAACTAGAAACTGGGGCTTGTTTTAGTCCACTAACTACCACTGGTATTAACTAGACTGGGGCTTTGTTTTAGTCCACTACCACCACTGGTATTAACTAGACTGGGGCTTTGTTTAGTCCACTAACTACCACTGGTATTAATAGACTGGGCTTTGTTTTAGTCCGCTAACTACACACTGGTTTACTAGACTGGGGCTTTGTTTTAGTCCACTAACTACCACTGGTATTAACTAGAGCTGGGGCTTTTGTTTAGTCCACTAACTACCCCACTGTTTAACTAGACTGGGGCTTTGTTATAGTCATAACTACCACTGGTATTAATAGACTGGGGCTTTGTTTAGTCCACTAACTACCACTGGTTAACTAGCTGGGCTTTGTTATAGTCCACATAACTACCACTGGTATTAACTAGACTGGGGCTTTTTATAGTCCACTAACTACACTGGTATTAACTAGACTGGGCTTTGTTATAGTCCACTAACTACCCTGGTATTCTAGCTGGGGCTTTGTTATAGTCACTAACTCCCTACTGGTATTAACTGGCTGGGCTTTGTTTTAGTCCACTACTACCACTCGTTTATAAACTAGACTGGGGCTTTGTTTAGTCTCACTAACTAACTGGTATTAACTAGACTGGGTTTTGTTTTAGTGTCACTAACTACCACTGGTATTAACTAGACTGGGCTTTGTTTTAGTCCACTAACACTAACTGTATTAAAGACTGGGGCTTTGTTTTGTTATGAAGAGAACCTCAGCTGCTGCGTGCGTGTGTGCGTGCGTGCGTGCGTGTGTGTGTGTGTGTGTGTGTGTGTGTGTGTGTGTGTGTGTGTGTGTGTGTGTGTGTGTGTGTGTGTGTGTGGTGTGTGTGTGTGTGTGTGTGTGTGTGTGTGTGTGTTTGTGTGTTTTTGGGTGTGACTTAGTTAGTGCTTTGAGAGAGATGGTGCCTACAGGCCTGGAGAAATACACTCTGCATGACTGCTTCAGCTTTTCAGTTATTAAAATACACACACAACACCACACACCACACACACACACACACCACCACACCCCCAACACCCCACACACACACACACCACACACACACACAACACCACACACACACACACACCACACCCCCAAAACCCGCACACACACACACACAAAAAACACACACACACACAAACACACACACACACGCTGCTGAAAAGGTTATTCGATTCAGGGGATTAAACTCGATATCAGTGCTTCACCTGTGGGAATCCCTTACTGACAGAGTTGGCCGGCGTGATATTCAGCAGACATGGCATGCATACATAGGAGTACACGCATACATGATCGGATTCGTTTAAAATGGATGTACTGTATGTACATGATCGGATTCGTTTAAAATGGCTGTACTGTATGTACATGATCAGATTAGTTTAAAATGGATGTACATGATCAGATTCGTTTACAATTGATAAACATACATGATCAGATTAATTTCAAATGGATGTATGTACATGTATGTTGAAAACATTGTATAGTAACCCCTCTGCGATGGTCTTGACTGGTAACCAAATTCTCCTCACAGTTCACCATCAAACAGAGAACTCGCGACAGAGAACCTCGCGACAGAGAACCTCGCGACAGAGAACTTGCGACAGAGAACTCGCAACAGAGAACCACGTGACAGAGGACCTCGCGACAGAGGACCTCGCGACAGAGAACCTCGCGACAGAGAACCTCGCGACAGAGAACCTCGCGACAGAGAACCTCGCAACAGAGAACCTCGCGCCAGAGAACCTCGCGACAGAGAACCTCGCGACAGAGAACTCGTCCAGCGTCCAGCCTCCTATTGGTCCTATATTTGGAGCATTTAGCTCAAAAAATTTCCCGCAAGATATAGAACAAAGAACACGGGCGACGAAATGTCATTATATGCAAATGCCATACTATTGCACCTTGCCAATGTACCACAATCCCTTCCTAATGTATTAGGCATATTC
>NW_019946111.1:16838-34930 GCF_002910315.2 Salvelinus sp. IW2-2015
AAACCGTAGTCTGGCTTTTTTATGCCGGTTTTGGAGCAGTGGCTTCTTCCTTGCTGAGCGGCCTTTCAGGTTATGTCGATATAGGACTCGTTTTACTGTGGATATAGATAATTTTGTTCCCGTTTCCTCCAGCATCTTTACACAGTCCTCTGCTGTTGTTCTGGGATTGATTTGCACTTTTCTCACCAAAGTACATTCATCTCTAGGAGACAGAATGCGTCTCTTTCCTTAGCGTATGACGGCTGCGTGGTCCCATGGTGTTTATACTTGCGTACTATTGGTTGCACAGATGAATGTGGTACCTTCAGGCATTTGGAAATTGCTCCCAAGGATGAACCAGACTTGTGGAGGTCTACAATACATTTTTCTGAGGTCTTGGCTGATTTCTATTGATTTTCCCATGTTGTCAAGCAAAGAGGCATTGAGTTTGAAGGTAGGCCTTGAAATACATCCACAGGTACACCTCCAATTGACTCAACTGATGTAAATTWGCCTATCAGAAGCTTCTAAAGCCATGACATAATTTCCTGACATTTTCCAAGCTGTTTAAAGGCACAGTCAACTTAGTGCATGTAAACTTTTGACCCACTGGATTTGTGATACAGTGAATTATAAGTGAAATAATCTGTCTGTAAACAATTGTTGGGAAAATTACTTGTGTCATGCACACAGTAGATGTCCTAACCGACTTGCTAAAACTATAGTTTGTTTACAAAAGATTTGTGGAGTGGTTGTAAAACTAGTTTTAATGACTCCAGCCTAAGTGTATGTAAACGTCTGACTTCAACTGTATCTTAATATCAATGGACTAACTACCTGTAAGTCGTTCTGGATAACAGCGTCTTCTCAATGACTAACATGTACAATGTGTGATTGCGTGCACCAGCTTCACAATGATGAAGAAACCTGTCCCAGTCCCGGGTAACCAGGATGAAACCTGTCCCAGTCCAAGGTAACCAGGATGAATGAACCTGTCAAAGTCCAGGGTAACCAGGATGAAACATGTCCCAGGGTAGGGTAACCAGGATGACACCTGTCCCAGTCCAGGGTACCAGGATAAAACCTGTCCAGTCCAGGGTAACCAGGATGAAACCTGTCCCAGTGTAGGGTAACCAGGATTAAACCTGTCCCAGTCAAGGTAACCAGGATGAATGAACCTGTCAAAGTCCAGGGTAACCAGGATGAAACCTGTCCCCGGGTAGGGTAACCAGGATGACAGCTGTCCCAGTCCAGGGTAACCAGGATAAAACCTGTCCCAGTCCAGGGTAACCAGGATGAAACCTGTCCCAGTGTAGGGGAACCAGGATAAAACCTGTCCCAGTCCAGGGTAACCAGGATGAAACCTGTTCCAGTGTAGGGTAACATGGATTAAACCTGTCCCAGTCCAAGGTAACCAGGATGAATGAACCTGTCAAAGTCCAGGGTAACCAGGATGAAACCTGTCCCAGGGTAGGGTAACCAGGATGAAACCTGTCCCAGTCCAAGGTAACCAGGATGAAACCTGTCCCAGTGTAGGGTAACCAGGATAAAACCTGTCCCAGTCCAGGGTAACAAGGATGAAACCTGTTCCAGTGTAGGGTAACATGGATTAAACCTGTCCCAGTCCAAGGTAACCAGGATGAATGAACCTGTCAAAGTCCAGGGTAACCAGGATGAAACTTGTCCCAGGGTAGGGTAACCAGGATTAAACCTGTCCCAGTGTAGGGTAACCAGGATGAAACCTGTCCCAGTGTAGGGTAACCAGGATGAAACCTGTCCCATGGTAGGTAACCAGGATGAAGAAACCTGTCCCAGTCCAGGGTAACCAGGATGAAACCTGTCCCAGTCCAGGGTAACCAGGATGAAACCTGTCCCAGTGTAGGGTAACCAGGATGAAACCCGTCCCAGTTTAGGGTAACCAGGATGAAACCTGTCCCAGTGTAGGGTAACCAGGATGAAGAAACCTGTCCCAGTCCAGGGTAACCAGGATGAAAACCTGTCCCAGTCCAGGGTAACCAGGATGAAACCTGTCCCAGTGTAGGGTAACCAGGATGAAACCTGTCCCAGTCCAGGGTAACCAGGATGAAACCTGTCCCAGTGTAGGGTAACCAGGATGAAACGTTTTCCAGTGTAGGGTAACCAGGATGAAACCTGTACCAGTGTAGGGTAACCAGGATGAAACCTGTCCCCGGGTAGGTAACCAGGATGAAACCTGTCCCAGTGTAGGGGAACCAGGATAAAACCTGTCCCAGTCCAGGGTAACCAGGATGAAACCTGTTCCAGTGTAGGGTAACATGGATTAAACCTGTCCCAGTCCAAGGTAACCAGGATGAATGAACCTGTCAAAGTCCAGGGTAACCAGGATGAAACCTGTCCCAGGGTAGGGTAACAGGATGAAACCTGTCCCAGTCCAAGGTAACCAGGATGAAACCTGTCCCAGTGTAGGGTAACCAGGATAAAACCTGTCCCAGTCCAGGGTAACCAGGATGAAACCTGTTCCAGTGTAGGGTAACATGGATTAAACCTGCCCAGTCCAAGGTAACCAGGATGAAGGAACCTGTCAAAGTCCAGGGTAACCAGGATGAAACCTGTCCCAGGGTAGGGTAACCAGGATTAAACCTGTCCCAGTGTAGGGTAACCAGGATGAAACCCGTCCCAGTTTAGGGTAACCAGGATGAAACCTGTCCCGTGTAGGGTAACCAGGATGAAGAAACCTGTCCCAGTCCAGGGTAACCAGGATGAAGAAACCTGTCCCAGTCCAGGGTAACCAGGATGAAACCTGTCCAGTGTAGGTAACCAGGATGAAACCTGTCCCAGTCCAGGGTAACCAGGATGAAACCTGTCCCAGTGTAGGGTAACCAGGATGAAACGTTTTCCAGTGTAGGGTAACCAGGATGAAACCTGACCAGTGTAGGGTAACCAGGATGAAACCTGTCCCAGTCCAGGGTAACCAGGATGAAACGTTTCCAGTGTAGGGTAACCAGGATGAAACCTGTCCCAGTCCAGGGTAACCAGGATGAAACGTTTTCCAGTGTAGGGTAACCAGGATGAACCCTGTCCCAGTCCAGGGTAACCAGGATGAAACCTGTCCAGTGTAGGGTAACCAGGATGAAACGTTTTCCAGTGTAGGGTAACCAGGATGAACCTGTCCCAGTGTAGGTTAACCAGGATGAAACGTGTTCCAGTGTAGGGTAACCAGGATGAAACCTGTCCCAGTGTAGGTTAACCAGGATGAAACGTGTTCCAGTGTAGGGTAACCAGGATGAAACCTGTCCCAGTGTAGGTTAACCAGGATGAAACGTGTTCCAGTGTAGGGTAACCAGGATGAAACGTTTTCCAGTGTAGGGTAACCAGGATGAAACCTGTCCCAGTGTAGGTTAACCAGGATGAAACGTGTTCCAGTGTAGGGTAACCAGGATGAAACGTGTTCCAGTGTACTGTAACTAGGATGAAACCACTTTTCCCTACTTTCCACTTGTCTTGTTTTTACTTTTCTATCCTCTTGTTACCTCAGTTCTCTTCCTCCCCCTGCTCTCGCTTCCTTTTAACCTCACTCTTCCTCTTCCTCCCCCTGCTCTCGCTTCCTTTTAACCTCACTCTTCCTCTTCCTCCCCCTGCTCTCGCTTCCTTTTAACCTCACTCTTCATCTTCATCCCCCTGCTCTCGCTTCCTTTTAACCTCACTCTTCCTCTTCCTCCCCCTGCTCTCGCTTCCATTTGACCTCACTCTTCCGCTTTCTCTCTTGGCCATATACCACATCTCCTTGAGCTTTATTGCTTAAATATAATATTTCTAGGGTTGATTCAAAAGTCAAGTTAACACTGTAGAGAGTTATATTACCACTCAGTGGTGTAAATGAACCCCGGTGTCGGTGTTAATAACCAGAGTTTAACCAAAACCACACCCATCATTATCATATTTCCCAGCATGCTCTATTGCAGGTTGATTTTCAAAATAATTGTTTCTTTCAATATCTATGTTTTTTTCATATACATTGATTGATTAATTAATCTCATGCTACTAAAATATAATTAACATTGATTTTACTAAACTATTATAATCTGTTACTTGGAGTTATTGCACACATTTACTGAAATAGTTCAGGTTTAGATGTTTAAGGTCGTCTCATATCTTCCCAACCCTGGCAGTCAATCTGAATGCCGGGTGGCAGGTGAATAAAAAAAACAAATAAAAAATGTTGGATATCCCCACTCTGGCTGGATTCCAGTAGTAATTACACATCACTTTGTAAGCCAGCACAATGTGATTTACAGGCCTGATGTGGCCTGTAAACCATGAGTTTCAGGCCACTAGTGACGGGAAACCGAGGCTTCCTAAAGGCTTTGGCGCTTTCACCAAAGTGTACCGATAAAAACGGTTCACTACGCAGAGCTTCGTTATCTGTTCACATATTAGTGACATCTGCTGGTCAGCAATAAATAGCAGCGTTTGATTATCAGATAGACCTTTTTTGTTTTCATTCAAACCGTGGCGCAGCGATAAGTCATTGGCTTTAGTAGTCTATAATCAGGTGGAATATTAGGTTTCTATTGTATATATTAGAATCTATGGCATTATTTAGAATGCTTAAAACAGCTTAAAACAGAATCTATGGCTTTATTTGGAATGCTTAAAACAGCTTAAAACAGAATCTATGGCTTTATTTGGAATGCTTAAAACAGAATCTATGGCATTATTTAGAATGCTTAAAACAGAATCTATGGCTTTATTTAGAATGCTTTAAACAGAATCAATACTACACTAAATAAAACTAATTATTTGAACAACAGAGCAGAAAGTGTGGTTTTCACATTTAAAAAAATAAAGCTAAATATTGTGTCTTCAACAGGATTCCACCTCATACCCTGATGTATTTTAATGTTCCATGGTTTCCTGCTCTACCTGCTACGCTACTGTTAAGGTGAAACATGAAAAGTCCTGTCTATATTTGTCATTACGGTGTCCAGTAGAGGTTGGTGTTTGAAAGCCGCTTGGAATCGAAGAAAGCACCAGAACTACAGCAAAATGAGTGGCATATGCAAAAACATAGTTTGGAAGAAAAAAAACGTGATTATACGAAGTTTCTGACGGCGTTGGTGACGTACTTCTGATAAAGTGACACGTGTATCGGCACGCTGCTTCTAAGTAAGCTGCTTAGTGATTTCAATGCCTCTGAGCTCCGATATCAAACATAACATCACTAGTATTAGGGTAAAACTAGGCCCTCAAAAGAAGGCCTTATGAGGTATGTTTTTTGTACTGCCTTAATGAATCACATTTTAATAAAAAAACGTATTCTCTTAGGATCTCACTTGGTGAATCCTGGGAAACATGTAAATACTGTAAGTCTTAAAACTCTACAGCAGGGCTATTCAATTCCGGTCCTGAAAGGCCTAAACATTTCTGGTTTTAGATTTGTGTATGGTTCTTCAAAGAACCATCCGATCTATAGTTCCTCAGATACCCTAAAATAGTTCCCCTATGGCATCGCTCTCAAGAACCTTATTTGGTTCCAACTTGCACCTTTATTTTTAAGACTAGTTCACCTCCCCTGAACAATTTCTTCTTTCTTTCTACTTACCCTCCTCCCTCTCATCCCCCTCTCCTCTCCTCCGCCTGTGGAGGTGTGCTAACGGTGGGAAGAGACCCCCCAATGAGAGATAAATGGAACAGAGAGCGAGATGGAACAGAGCGAGAGATGGAATGGAGAGAAGAAATCTCATTCTTCCGTTTCTCTCCTTTCATTACTCAAGGCCTATTTCTTTGAAACACTTTTCCTTTTTCTGTTCCATTTCAGTTCATTCGTTGTATTTCTGTTATTCTCTCCCTTCCCTGCGGAGCTTGGAGGGGACGTGAGGGTGAACTTGGTGTGAAAGCTAATTTTCTTCCCTAAAGTACAATACCATAGTTCTCTTAAAAAATAGCCTCTGATACTGTGTAGGGTTACGCTCCTGTCTATATCTCGCTGGTCATTTCTGTGGTCCTCTAACTCAGTTGGTAGAGCATGGAGCTCCAGTATAGTGGGTTGTATATCAAGGACCACCCATAAGGTCTGCTAAATGGCATATATTATTATTATTATTATGTTATTATTATTGTTGTATTATTATTAATATTATTAATATTTTATTATTATTGTATTATTATTTTTGTTATTTTTACTATTATTATTATTATGAATGTTATTGTTATTATTATTGTTGTTATTAATAATATTATTGTTATTATCATTATTGTTAGTATTATTGTTATCAGTATTCTTATGTATTATTATTATTGTTATTATCATTATTGTTATTATCATTATTGTTATTATTATTGTTATCAGTATTGTCATTTATTATTATTAGTGATTTTATTATTAGTATTATTGTGTGTTATTATTATTTTTATTGTTATTATTATTGTTATTAATAGTATTAATGTAATTTTTGTTATTATTATTATTAATATTGTATTATTTTATTGTTATTTCTACAGCTTGTGATATTCTACAGGGTGATGTTTTTCCAGCCGTTAAGTCTTTGTAGCTTGTCCATCTTCAGGGTCTGTTCTACTGTATACACTGGGTGGAGAGAGACTTGTCCCAAAACCGCTCTTGCGTTATCTTGGCTGTCTGCTTAGGGTCGTTGTCCTTTTGGAAGGCGAACCTTCGCCCCAGTCTGAGGTCCTGTGTGCTTTAAAAAAAGAGAAATACCTTAATTACATAAGTATTCAGACCCTTTGCTATTATGTTTCCATTGATCACCCTTGAGATGTTTCTACAACTTGATTGGAGTCCATCTGTGGTAAATTCAATTGATTGGACATGATTTAGAAAGGCACACACCTGTCTATATGAAGGTCCCACAGTTGACAGTGCATGTCAGAGACAAAACCAAGCCATGAGGTCGAAGGAATTGTCTGTAGAACTCCGAGACAGGATTGTGTCGAGGAACAGATCTGGGGAAGGGAAAGTTTCAGAGAACACAGTGGCCTCCATCATTCTTAAACTGAAGAAGTTTGGAAACACCAGGACTCTTCCTAGAGCTGGCCACCCGGCCAAACTAAGCTTTCGGGGGAGAAGGGCCTTGGTCAGGGAGGTGACCAAGAACCCAATGGTCACTTTGACAGAGCTCCAGAGTTCCTCTGTGGAGATGCGAGAACCTTCCAGAGGGACAACCATCTCTGCAGCACTCCACCAACCAGGCCTTTATTGTAGAGTGGCCAGACGGACGCCACTCCTCTGTTAAAAGCACATGATAGCCCCCTTGGAGTTTGCCAAAAGGCACCTAAAGGACTCTCAGAAACAAGGTTCTCTGGTCTGATGAAACCAAGACTGAACTCTCTGGCCTGAATGCCAAGTGTCACTTCTGGAGGAAACCTGGCACCATCCCTACGGTGAAGCATGGTGGTGGTGGCAGCATCATGCTATGGGGATGTTTTTCAGCGGCAGGGACTGTTAGACTAGTCGGGATTGAGGGAAAGATGAACGGAGCAAAGTACAGAGAGATCCCAGAGTGCTCAGGACCTCAGACTGGTGCGAAGGTTCACCTTCCAACAGGACAACGACCCTAAGCACACAGCCAAGACAACACAGGAGTGGCTTCAGGACAAGTCTTTGAATGTCCTTGAGTGTCCCAGCCACAGCCTGGACTTGAACCCGATCGAACATCTCTGGAGAGACCTGAAAATAACTGTGCAGCAACGCTCCCCATCCAACCTGACAGAGCTTGAGGGGATCTGCAGAGAAGAATGGGAGAAACTCCCCAAATACAGGTGTGTCAAGGTTGTAGCATCACACCCAAGAAGACTCGAGGCTGTAATCACTGCCAAAGGTGCTTCAACAAAGTACTGAGTAAAGGGTCTGAATACTTGGGGGGATTTTTGATTAATAAAAAAAAAAATCTTAACCTCTTTTTGCTTCGTAATTCTGTGGTATTGTGTGTAGATTGATGAGGGGGAAAAAAAACTTTCATCCATTTTAGAATAAGGCTGTAACGTAACAAAATGTGGAAAAGGGGAAGGGGTCTGAATACTTTCTGAATGTACTGTGTGTGTTCACTTGATCATTTCTTGAACAGGTATGAAAGGCTTAGAAATGAAACACATGACATATGCTTTATAAATAGTATTTAATGTCATGTGGCTAGGATGATGAATGCTGTCTCTATAAAAAAAAAACAGTCATTATACCAGCACGCACGTGTTAGCTAATCCGTCTCTGTAAATGTTGAATATATTTATTGAAACGCTTCAGACGTACAATCATCCCTCACTTCCCTGTGGCTCAGAGAGAGAGAGAGAGAGAGAGAGATAGAGCGAGAGAGAGAGCGAGAGCGCGAGCGAGCCCCGGGACAGCAACACAATTAGACCCAACCAAATCATGAGAAAACAAAAAGATAATTACTTGACACATTGGAAAGAACTAACAAAAAAGCAGAACAAACTAGAATTCTTTTTGGCCATAAACAAAGAGTACACAGTGGCAGAATACCTGACCAGGAAAGCTTTGACTATGTACAGACTCAGTGAGTATAGCCTTGCTATTGAGAAAGGCTGCTGTAGGCAGACCTAGTTCTCAAGAGAAGACAGGCTATGTGCACACTCCCCACAAAATGAGGTGGAAACTGAGCTGCACTTCCTAACCTCCTGCCCAATGTATGATCATATTAGAGACACATATTTCCCTCAGATTACACAGACCCACAAAGAATTTGAAAAAAAAACAACCCAATTTTAATCAACTCACATATCTACTGGTGAAATACACAGTGTGCCAATCACAGCAGCAAGATGTGACCTGTTTGCCACAAGAAAAGGGCAACCTGTGAAAGAACAAAACCATTGTAAATATAACCCATATTTATTTATTTTCCCTTTTGTACTTTAACTATTTGCACATAAATGACATTTGAAATGTCTATTGTTTTGCAACTTGTTACTGTTAATTTTATTGTTTATTTTCACTTTTGATTATGATCTACTTCACTTGCTTAGGCCATGTTAACATGTGTTTCCCATGCCAATGACGCCCTAAAATGAAATTCAGAGCGAGAGAGAGAGAGAGAGAGAGAGAGAGAGGAGAGAGAGAGAGAAGAGAGGAGGAGAGAGAGAGAGAGAGAGAGAGAGAGAGAGAGAAGAGAGAGAGAGAGAGAGAGAGAGAGAGAGAGAGAGAGAGAACGACTGTGTGAATAACTCACTGTCTTCCTTTTTTTTTTCCTTTCTCTTCCCCCTAATCACTTTTTCTCTCTCTCTTTCTTTCCTCACCTCTTACTCTCTCTCTCTCCTTTTCTTCCTCATCTCTTACTCTTTCTCTCTCCCTTTCTTTCCTCATCTCTTACTCTCTCTCTCCCTTTCTTCCTCATCTCTTACTCGCTCTCTCTCCCTTTCTATCCTCATCTCTTACTCTCCTCTCTCCTTTCTTTCTCATCTCTACTCTTTCCTCTCCCCTTTCTATCCTCATCTCTTACTCTCTCTCTCATCTTTCTAATCCTCATCTCTTACTCCTCTCTCTCTCCCTTTCTTTCCTCATCTCTTACTCTCTCTCTCTCCCTTTCTTTCCTCATCTCTTACTCTCTCTCTCTCCCTTTCTTTCTCATCTCTTCTCTCTCTCCCTTTCTATCCTCATCTCTTACTCTCTCTCCCTTTCTTTCTCATCTCTTACTCTCATCTCTCCCTTTCTTTCCTCATCTCTTACTCTCTATCTCTCCCTTCTTTCCTCAATATTTACTCTCTCTCTCCCTTTCTTTCCTCATCTCTTACTCTTTCTCTCTCCCTTTCTTTCCTCACCTTTTTACTCTCTCTCTCCTTTTCTTCCTCATCTCTTACTCTTTCTCTCTCCCTTTCTTTCCTCATCTCTACTCTCTCTCTCTCCCTTTCTTTCCTCATCTCTTACTCGCTCTCTCTCCCTTTCTATCCTCATCTCTTACTCTCTCTCTCTCCCTTTCTTTCCTCATCTCTTACTCTTTCTCTCTCCCTTTCTATCCTCATCTCTTACTCTCTCTCTCCCTTTCTTTCCTCATCTCTTTACTCTCTCTCTCTCTTTCTATCCTCATCTCTTACTCTCTCTCTCCTCCCTTCTTTCCTCATCTCTTACTCTCTCTCTCTCCCGTTCTTTCCTCATCTCTTATCTCTCTCTCTCTCCCTTTCTTTTCATCTCTTACTCTCTCTCTCTCCCTTTCTTTCCTCATCTCTTAACTCTCTCTCTCTCCCTTTCTATCCTCATCTCTTACTCTCTCTCCCTTTCTTTCCTCATCTCTTACTCTCTCTCTCCCTTTCTTTTCTCATCTCTTACTCTCTATCTTTCCCTTTCTTTCCTCATTCTTACTCTCTCTCTCCCTTTCTTTCCTCATCTCTTACTCTCAATTGTCAATCCCAATTCAATTCAAGGGGCTTTATTGGCATGGGAAACATGTGTTAACATTGCCAAAGCAAATGAGGTAGACAATACACAAAAGTGAAACAAACAAAACGAATTAACAGTAAACATTACACATACAGAAGTTTCAAAACAATAAAGACATTACGAGTGTCATATTAAATATATACAGTGTTGTAACAATGTACAAATGGTTAAAGCACACAAGTTAAAATAAGTAAGCATAAATATGGGTTGTATTTACAATGGTGTTTGTTTTTCACTCTCTCTCTCTCCCTTTCTTTCCTCATCTCTTACTCTCTATCTCTCCCTTTCTTTCCTCATATCTTACTCTCTCTCTCCCTTTCTTTCCTCATCTCTTACTCTCTCTATCTCCCTTTTGTTTCCATATAACCCTTCATATTTCTGTCTTCCTTTTTTTATTTCCTTATCTCATCCTCGCCACCTTTTATCTCCCCTCTCTCCCTCCCCTCTCTCCCTCCCCTCCCCTCCAGGTATTGGTACCCAGAACGGCAATGCGGAGAATGACCAAGACTTTAAGGGTCACTCCCAGAAGCAGGTGCAGTTTAACCCTGGCCAGACGCGGGCCACGTGGCGTGTTGTGATCCTTGCCGATGGGATCTTTGAACAGTCTGAAACCTTCCGGATCCTTCTGTCTGAGCCCGTTATGGGAGCACTGGAATTCCCTACCACCGCCACGGTGGAAATACTGGACCCTTCCGACGGTTAGTACACATCTGCTGATCTAAGATCAGTTTAACCTATTTGTTTATATCTTAATGGATTAATTATAATGAGAGCGGGGACCTGATCCCAGATCAGCACTCCTACTCTGAAACTCTTTGACCAATCATGGAAGCTCTAGAGTTCCCTGCTCCTGCTACTACTACCGTTCCACTTATTCAATTCCAGGCAATGAGCCTGTCCTCCAATATCTCCGCCCACCAGCCACCACTGGTACACTGGTACTGATGCTATGTGTAGTATGTGGAATATAATATAATATAGTATAATATAGTATAGTATAATATAGTATATGGTGCTGACATTTTCAAGGGACAGAGACATCTATCGACCAAAAGACGTTTAAACATAGAAAGATACATTGCCAAGAATATGATGAAGAAACAGCCTCAAAAGTAACAATATTTAAATATAAACCGTGTTCGTCAAATATTCTTAAACGCATATTACGCCATTTTGTTTGGTATAGCTTCACTTGGCCAACCCTGTAGAAAGTAAGGATAATTTTAAAAATGGTTAAATCAGCGGTTGTTAAGAACTAATTTTCTTCGATTCTGTCAACCCTGTATTTCTAGCTATCAAGTATATGATTAGCTTTCATAAACTAGATCCACTCTGAAAGATGACGTCAGACTTTTGAGGCCTTGATTTCCTAGTATTTTCATTTGTGTAACCACGGTTTGTATGCTAAATATGCACCTTTTCGAACAAACTGTATATTATACTTGTAAAATGATTTACAGCAGTTTCAATCGGAAGAATTCGCGGCAGAAGGTTAGTGAAAAATAATTAATTTTGCGCGCTGATTACGTGTATAGCGCTCCTTTGGCTGGAATCGATGCTCTGATAAACTTGTCATGTGGTATGCCAACTTATCGATTTACTGGTTTTCCTGAAAAACGCTTAGAAAAATCTGAAATATGTCTGAAACACAAGAACGGTCTTTCCATTTTGCTATCTTTGTATATTTTTATGAAAGTTTTATGATGAGTAAATTGGTCATACACGTTGCTCTATCTTATAATTCATTCGATTGTGAATGGTGGGCAATTGTAAACTTATTTCTACCTAAATATGCACTTTTTTCTAACAAAAAACTATCCGTATACCATGATATGTTATCAGACTGTCATCTAAGAGGTTTTTTCTTGGTTAGTGATATCAAGTTCATCCTTAGGTGAGCCAATGGGTGATAACACCCTGAAGGACGTAAAAACTGATGGAGTTAGAATAGTGTGATTTTACTAACGTGTTTAAGCTAATAGGATTACATATTTGTCTTCCCTGTAAAACATTTTAAAAATCTGAAATGGTGCTTTATCACAAGATCTTATTCTTCATCTGCGTTGTCTTGGACTTGTGATTTAATGATATTTAGATTCTACTATCTACTTGAATCTATGCTAGCTATGCCTATCAGGTGTGGGTGGGGGTGCTACCCGGCATCGGTTTCTGACCAGTAAAAGATACAGAGTTGACTCGGGTATGCTGCTGTTACAGTATAGCAGAGTGAACAGGTTGACTCGCGTATGCTGCGCGACCATAGGCAATTTAAACAGAGTTGACTCGTATTGCTGCTGTACCATAGCAGGGTACTCGGTAGGTTTAACTGTACTATAGAAGGATTAAACGAGTTGACTGGTTAGTTACTGTACTATAGCAGATAAAGAGTTGACTGGTTAGTTACTTAACTATAGCAGGATTAACAGTGACTGGGTTGCTGCCTTACCATAGCAGGTACTCGATAGTTACGTACTATAGCAGGATAAAACAGGTTGACTCGCGTTAGGTACTTCTATAAGCAAGGAAAAGGTTGCTGGGTATGCTGTTACCATAGCAGAGGTAACTCGTGGTTACTGTAACTATAGAAGATAACAGGTTGATGGCGTAGGTACTGTACATGATAGGCAGGATAACAGAGTGACTGTTAGTACTGTACCATAGCAGGATAACAGAGGTACTGGTTAGTTACTGTACATATAGAGCAGATAACAGAGTTGACTGGTTTAGCGTTACGATGTGCTATAGCAGATAACATGTACTGGGATATGCTGCGTTACCTAGCAGGATAACAGATTGACTGTTAGTTACCTGTACTATAGCCAGGGATAAACAGGGTTGACTGGGTATGCTGCCGTTTACTATAGCAGGGATAACAGAGTTGACTGGTTAGTACTCTACTATAGCAGGATAACAGACAAAAACAAAAATAAAAAAACAAAAAAACCCACACACAAAAAAAAACAAAAACAAAACAAGGTGGACTGGGTATGCGCTCTACTATAGCAGAGAACCAGAGTGGACTGGTTAGGTACTCGTACTATAGCAGGATAACAAGAGTTGACTGGTTATTCTTACTATAGCAGATAACAGGTGACTGGGTATGCTGCGTACTATAGCCAGATAACAGAGTTGACCGTATGCTGCATGTAACCATTAGCAGGGTACTCGGTAGTTACTGTACTATAGAAGGATAACAGGTTGACTGGCTTAGGTTACGCTACATAGCACCCCCCCCCCCCCCCCCCTGATAACAGAGTTGACCTGTTAGCGTGACTGTAACCATAGCAGGATAACAGGGTTACTGTATTCTGCTTTACCATAGGCAGGAGTACTCGTAGGTTACTGTACTATAGAAGGATAAACAGAGTGACTGGTTAGGTTACTGTACTATAGCATGATAAACAGCAGTTGACTCCGGTATGCTGCGTACCATAGCAGGATAACAGGTTGACTCGTATGCTGCTGTACCAATAGCAGGAATAACAGAGTTGACTGCGTTTAGTATACTTACATATAGGCAGGATAACAGAGTGACTGTTAGCCACTTGTTACTATAGCAGAAACAGAGTTGGACTGGTATTCTGCTGTACTATAGCAGGAATAACAGGGTTGACTGGTATGCTCTGCTCCATAGCAAGGATACAGGTGACTGGGTATGGCTTGCTGTAACCATAGCAGGTACTCGGTAGGTTACCCATGTACTATAGCAGGATAACAGAGTTTGTAACGCCTTAGTTACTGTTTACCATAGCAGGATAACAGAGTTGACTGGGTATGCTCTGTACTATACAGGATAACAGGGTGACGGTATGCTGCTTACCATAGCAGGAGTAGAGCGAGAGTGTGGACTGGTATGCTGCTACTATAGCAGGATAACAGGTTTGACTGTTAGTTACTTACCTAGCAGAAACAGAGTTTGACTGTGTTAGGTTTTACTGTACTATAGAGGATACAAAACCAAAGGGGGAGTGGGGGGAACTGTTTTTAAAGGTTACTTACTATAGCAGATACAGGTTGACTGATGCTGCTGTACCATAGCAGGAATAAAACAGAGTTGACTGGTATGCCCTGCTTACTATACAGATAAACAGGGTTGACTGGGTAGCTGCCTTACTATAAGCAGCGATAAACAAGTTGACCTGGTATGCTTCTTAACTATAGCAGGATAACAGGGTTGACTGGGTAGTTGCTGCTGTAGCTAAGCGAGAGTGAACATGAGGTTGACGTGGATGCTGCTGTTACTATAGCAGGATAAAACAGAGTTGACTGGTATGCTGCTGTACTATAGAGGAGTAACAGAGGTGACGTGGTTAGCGTACTGTACCATAGCAGGCATAACAGAGGTGACTGTTCGTTACTTACATAGCAGGATAACAGAGTTGACTGGTTAGGTTACTGTACTATAGCAGGATAACAAGTTGACTTGTTAGTTACTTAGTGCTATAGCAGGATAACAGGTTGACTGGGATGCTCTGTACCATAGCCAGGAAACAGAGTTACTTTAAGGTTACTGTACTATAAGCAGGATAACAGTTTGACTGGTATCTGCTCTACCATAGCAGATAACAGAGTTGACTGTGAGGTTACTGTACCTTTAGCAGGACAAACAGAAGTTGAACTGGTTAGGTTACTTACTTAGCAGCATACAGGTGTTGAACTGTATGCTGCTGTACTAATAGCAGGATAACAGTTGACTCGGATGCTGCCTGTGACCATAGCAGGATAACAGAGTTGACTTATGCTGCTGCTACTATACAGATAACAGAGTTGACTGGTTAGTGCTGCTACTATAGCAGAATAACAGAGTTGACTGGTTCGGTTACTTTACTTATAGCAGGATAACAAGTTGACTGTTAGGTTAACTGTTACCACTCAGAGGACTAACAGAGTTTGAACTGGTTCGTACGGCATATAGCAGGATAACAGGTTACGCTCCGGGTATGCGCTGTACCATAGCAGGATACAAGAGTTACTGTTAGTTTAACTTACTATAGCAGGATAAACAGGGTGGATCTGCGGTATGCTTGATCTCTATAAGCGATAACAGATTGACTGGTATAGGTTACTTACCTATAGCAGGATAACAGAGTGACTGGTTAGGTTACTTACTATAGCAGGATAACAGGTTGGACTGGTATGCTGCTGTACTAAGCAGGATCAACAGGATTGACTCGTATCTGCTGTACCCATAGCAGGATAAACAGGTTTGAACTCGGATATGCTGCCTACATAGCCAGGGAAACAGGTTGACGGGTTAGGAACTTACTATAGCAGAATAACAGAGTTGACTGTTAAGGTTTACTCTATAGCAATAACAGAGTTGACTGGTTAGGTTACTGTACTATAGAGGATAACAGATTGACTGGTATGCTACTGTACCATTAGCAGCGATAACAGGTGACTGCGTATGCTGCGCTACGTATAGCAGATAACAGGGTTGACTCGTATTGCTGCTGTCCATAGCAGGATAACAGAGTTGACTCGTATTGCTGCTGTACCATAAGCAGGGTATTCGGTAGTACTGTACTAAGAAAAGATAACCAGAGTTGACGGTTAGTTACTTAACCATAGCAGTGATAACAGGGTTGACCGTATCTGCCTAACCATAGCAGAGGACTCGGTAGGTTACTGTACTAATAGCAGGATAACAGGTTGACTGGGTATGCTTCTGTACCAGTATCAGGATAACAGGGTTGACGGTAATGCTCGGTACTATAGAGGGATATAACAGGGTGACTCAGTATGCTCTGTACCATAGCCAGGGTACTCGGTAGGTTAATGCTTACTATAGAAGGATAAAACAAGTTGACTCGGTATGCTTGCTACCATAGCAGGAGAACAGGTTGACTCTATGCTGCTTACCATAGCAGTACTCGTACTTACTGTACCGATAGAGGATAACAGAGTTGACTGGTATAGTTACGTACCATCCCCACAAGAGCAGCATAACAGAGTGAGCTGGGTATGCTGCCTGTACTATAGCAGGATAACAGCGTTGACTGGGTATCCTGCCTGTACCAAGCAGATAACAGGTTGACTGGTATGCTGCTGTACCATAGCAGGGACCGGTAGGTTACTGTTACTATAGCAGGATAACAGAGTTGACTGTTAGGTTACTGTACCATAGCAGATAACAGAGCTTGACTGGGTAGCGCTGTACTAATCGACAGGATAACAGGGTTGACTGGTATGCTGCTGTACTATAGCCAGGATAACAGTAGGAGCTGGCTGACATAGCATATCTGGTTCTTACTATAGCAGGATAACAGGTGTACTGGTAGTCTGTAACATATAGCAGGATAACAGAGTTGACTGGGTATCTCTGTACTATGCAAGGAAACAGGGTGACTGGTATGCTGCTGGGTACTATAGACAGGATAACAGAGTTGCTGTGATAGGCTTACTGTACAATAGCATGATACAGAGTTTGACTGGTATGCTTGCTGTCTTAGCGGATAACAGGTGTTGGGTATCGCGTTATCGCAGATACAATGATGGGTAGCTGTGACTATAGCAGATAGACGATGATGGTTAGGTTTCTGACCTACGGATACAGTTGCGGTATGCCTGTACTATAGCAGGAATAACAGGGTTGACTTGGGTATCTATGCTGTACATAGCAGGATAACAGAGTTGACTGGGTATGCTGCTGTACTAGCGAGGATAACAGGGTTGTGGTATGCTGCTGTACTATAGCAGGATAACAGAGTTGACTTGGTAGTGCTTCTTAACATAGCAGATAACAGGTTGGCGGGTATTGCTGGCTGTACTTATAGCAGGATAACAGAGTTGACTGTTAGTTACTGGACCATAGGCAGGATAACAGGGTTGACTGGGTATGCTGCTGGTACTATAGCAGGATAACAGGTTGACTGTTAGGTTACTGTACACATAGCGGATAACAGGGGTTGACGGATATGCTGCTGTACCATAGAAGCATGGATAACAGTTGACTGGTTAGGCTGTACTGTACTATAGCAGAAACAAGGTTGACTGGTATGCTGCTGTACCATAGCAGATATAACAGTGTTGATGGGTATAGCTGCGACTTAGGTAACAGGGTTCGTACTGTTAGATCGCAGGATAACAGGGTTGGTGGAGTCTGATAGCGTAAGGTTGACTTAGTTTGTACATAATGTTACTACAGGTACAACGATTCATACCTTAAAGAACTAGAGTCTGAACAGGAAAGTGAGAGTGAAATAATGAACAGACTGTTATTAAACTTGTTGATGTTTTCCTTAAATGCAATAATGCTTTGGTAGTTTGATACAGAGAGATATAATTATACATACAGTACCTATGCTGTAACATCTTATATTATATTTCGTTCTATACTATACTATATTATAATTATACTATATTATAACTATACTAAATTATACGACCTATATTATACATATACTATATTAATTATAGATACTATATTAATTATACGATAGTAATTATACATACTATACTATATTATATTATACTATATTATACTATACTATTTTACTATACTTACTATTATATATACATATAATATTAGACTTATACTATATTATACTATATCATATTATAGTAATACTATATTATACCATACTATATTAACACAAATACAATATTATACTAACTATGTACTATACTATCTATACTATTTAACTATATTATACTATATGTATTATACTATACTAACTGTATTATATTATACTATATTTTATGCTATACTAATTATACGATACTG
>NW_019946112.1:0-11365 GCF_002910315.2 Salvelinus sp. IW2-2015
TTGTGTGAAAACCTTCCTCCCTCAGGCCAGGGTATTGAAAATGGGTCGGGATGGGTATTCCAGCATGACAATGACCCAAAAACACGGCCAAGGCAACAAAGGAGTGGCTCAAGAAGAAGCACATTAAGGTCCTGGAGTGCCTAGCCAGTCTCCAGACCTTAATCCCATAAGAAAAATTGTGTGGAAGGAGCTGAAGGTTCAGTTGCCAAAATGTCAGCCTCGAAACCTTAATGACTTGAAAAGATCTGCAAAAGAGGAGTGGCGACAAAAATCCCTCCTGAGATGTGTGCAAACCTGGTGGCCAACTACAAGAAACGTCTGACCTCTGTGATTGCCAACAAGGTTTTCCACCAAGTACTAAGTCATGTTTTTGCAGTAGGGCAAATACTTATTTCCCTCATTAAAATGCAAATCAATTCATAACATTTTTGACATGCGTTTTTCTGGATTTTTTGTTGATATTCTGTCTCTCACTGTTTCAAATAAACCTACCATTAAATTATAGACTGATCCTTTCTTTTCAGTGGGCAAACGTACAAAATCAGCAGGGGGATCAAATACATTTTCCCTCACTGATTAGCCGACCGTAAACTGCATAACGTTGCAAGCTAGGCAAAGTGACCAGAAGCCTGCATAACAATACTAGTAGCTAGCACGCAGCGCATAACATTACTAGCTAGTAGCTGACTGAAAAACTGCATACATTACCAGCTATGTAGCTGACCGGCAGCTGCATAACGTTACTAGCAAGCTGACCGGCAGCTGCATACATTACTACAAGGTGGCGACTGAAACTGCATAACATTACTAGCTATGTAGCTGACCGGCAGCTGCAATAACTTACTAGCAAGCTGACCGGCAGCTGCATAACGTTACTAAGCTGTTACTGCCCCGTAGAGAATAATGTATTCTGCCTATAGTCTGCCATGTAGAGAATAATGGTTTCTCTGTAGTCTGCCCTGTAGAATAATGTATCTGCTATTAGTCTGCCTTAGAGAATAATGGTATTCTGCCTGTAGTCTGCCTGTAGAGAATAATGGTATTCTGTCCTAGTCTGCCTCCGTAAGAGATAATGTATTCTGCCTGTATCTGCCCTTAGAGAATTAATAGGTATTCTGCCTTTTAGTCTGCCCCCCGTAGAGAATAATGGTATTCTGCCTGTAGTCTGCCCTGTAGAGAATAATGGTATTTTCTGCCTGTAGTCTGCCCTGTAGAGAATAACGTATTCTGCCTGTAGCCTGCCCTGTAGAGAATAATGGTATTCAGACCCCTTGACTTTTCCCACCATTTTGTTACTTTACAGCCTTATCCAAAATGGATTAAATAATTTTCCGCCCCTCATCCAATTACACACAATATCCCATAATGATAAGCCAAAAACAGTTTTATTTTTTTTATTTTTGCACATTTATAAAAAATTAACAAACTGAAATATCACATTACATAAGTATTCAGATCCTTTACTCAGTACTGTGTTGAAGCACTTTGCATGATTACAGCCTCGAGTCTTCTTGGGTATGAAGCTACAAACTTGCACACCTGTATTTGGGAGTTTCTCCATTCTTCTTGGCAGACCTCTCAAGCTCTGTCAGTTGGATGGGGAGAGTCGCTGCCAGCTATTTTCAGTCGTTTCCAAATGTCTCGATCGGGTTCAAGTCCACCGGCTCTGGCTGGGCCACTTAAGGACATTCAGAGAATTGTCCCGAAGCCACACTCCTGCATTGTCTTGGCTGTGTGCTTAGGGTTGTTGTCCTGATGGAAGGTGAACCTCACCCCAGTCTGAGGTCCTGAGCACTCTGGAGCAGGGTTTCATTAAGGATCTCTCTGTACTTTGTGCTCTTGTTCATCTTCCCGTTATCCTGACTGAGTCTCACAGTCCCTGCCCCTGAAAAACATCCCCCCTGCATGATGCTGCCACCACCATGCTTCACCTTAGCGATGGTGCCAAGTTTCCTCCAGACGTTCAATCTTGGTTGTCCTTCTGGAAGGTTCTCCCATCTCCACAGAGGAACTCTAGAGCTCTGTCAGAGTGACCATCGGGTTCTTGGTCACCTCCCTGACCAAGGCCCGTCTCCCCCGGTTGCTCAGTTTTGCCGGCGGCCAGCTCTAGGAAGACTCTTGGTGGTTCCAAACTTCTTCCATTTAAGAATGATAGAGGCCACTGTGTTCTTAGACATTCCAATGCTTCGTAAATGTTGTGGTACCTTTCCCCAGATCTGTGCCTCGACACAATCCTGTCTCTGAGCTCTACGGACATTTCCTTCGACCTCATGGCTTGGTTTTGATCTGACATGTACTTACACCTGTGGGACCTTATATAGACAGGTGTGTGCCTTTTCAAAATCATGTCCAATCAATTGAATTTACCACAGGTGGACTCCAAGTTGTAGAAACATCACAAGGATGATCAATGGAAACAGGATCCACCTGAACTCAGTCTCATAGCAAAGGGTCTGAACACTTTATTACATAAGGTATTTCGGTTTATTTTTTATAAATTTGGTGGACTCCAATCAAGTTGATCAATGGAAACAGATTGCACCTGCGCACATTTAAGAGTTTCATAGCAAAGGGTCTGAATACTTATGCAATAAGGTATTTCTGTTTTTTATTTTATATAAATTCACAAATATAAATTTATATAAATTCACAAAACCTGTTTTCGATTTGTCATTAGAGCATATTGTGTTTAGATTGCTGAGGAGATTTTTTTATTTAAGCAATTTTAGAATAAGGCTATARCGTAACAACATGGCGCTGTTGTTAATTAAGGCAAAAAAAAATTGAGGGGGGGGTGACTTTGAGCATCTGCCCCTTCAAATGTCTGAGCACAACGATCTACAGGTGACATAAAAGTGACATACAGGTAACTTTATTCTATCTTCAGGCTTACCTGTCCTCTGATTTGTTGTGTCATCTGTCTGTCTGTCTGTCTGTCAGGCCAAGCTGGGCTCTGGTAGGCTAATGGGACCGAAGGGCGTGTCAGTGGATCAGAACGGTCATGTGATCGTCGTTGACAACAAGGCATGCACCGTCTTCATCTTCCAGCCAACCGGCAAGCTCGTTTCTAAATTCGGTAGCCGCGGCAACGGCGACAAACAGTTTGCAGGTGTGTTGATGATGATGCTGAGGGTCATGATGGTGATGATGATGAGAATGATAATGATGGTGATGATTATGATCCATATCTCCTCCTCTCTCTACCTCCTCTCCTCCTCTCTCCACCTCCTCTCCTCCTCTCCTCCTCTCTCCACCTCCTCTCCTCCTCTTCATTTCTCCTCTCTCCACCTCCTCTCCTCCTCTCTCCACCTCCTCTCCTCCTCTCTCCACCTCCTTGCCTCCTCTCTCCTCTCTTCCGACCAGGTCCTCATTTTGCAGCCGTCAACAACAACAATGAGATCATAGTGACAGACTTTCACAACCACTCTGTCAAGGTAAGCAACTAACTTATCAGGACACTCCCACCCAATGTTCACTAGGTCTGGTGGATAAACTAAACATGACCTTCATTAATTAAACCAACAGAATGAATGGGAAAAAGTCCTGGTTCAATTAAAAAGTCCCCATTTCCCTCCCTCCCTCCTTCCCTCCTCCCTCCCTCCCTCCCTCCCTCCCTCCTCCCTCTCCTCCCTCCCTCCCTCCCTCCCCTCTCCAGGTGTTCACCCAGGGAGAGCTGCTGTTTGAAGTTTGGATCTAACGGAGAGGGCAACGGTCAATTTAATGCTCCTACAGGCGTGGCCGTTGATGTGAACGGGAACATCATTGTAGCCGACTGGGGCAACAGCCGCATACAGGTATAGTTTTATATATAGATATACAGTACCGTCAAAAGTTGGACACACCTACTCATTCAAGGGTATTTCTTTAATTTTACTATTTTCTACATTGTAGAAATAATAGTGGAGACATCAAAACTATTAAAAAACACATACGGAATGTAGTAATCACAAAAGTGTATAAACAAATCAGTATATAGTTTAGATTTTAGATTATTCAAAGTAACCACCCTTTGCCTTGATGACAGCTTTGCACACTCTTGGCATTCTCTCAACCAGCTTCATGAGGTAAACACCTGGAATGCTATTTAAATTAACAGGTGTGCCTTTGCTTGCAAAGAAACCACTACTAAAGACCCCAATAATAAGAAGAGACTTGCTTGGGCCAAGAAACACGAGCAATGGACATTAGACCGGTGGAAATCTGTCCTTTTCTGATGAGTCCAAATGTGAGATTTTTATTCCAAACCCGCTGTGTCTCTGTGAGACGCAGTAGGTGAACGGATGATCTCCGCATGCGTGGTTTCCCACCGTGAAGCATGGAGGAGGAGGTGTGTTGGTGTGGGGGTGCTTTGCGTGAGGGGGTGCTTTGTGCGTGACACTGTCTGTGATTTTTCTTTTTAATTCAAGGCACACTTGGCTACCACAGCATTCTGGAGCGATACGCCATCCCATCTGGTTTGTGCTTAGTGGGACTATCATTTGTTTTTCAACAAGACAATAACCCAACACACCTCCAGGCTGTGTAAGGGCTATTTGCCCAAAAAGGAGAGTGATGGAGTGCCGCAACAGATGACCTGGCCTCCACAATCACCGAACCTCAACACTCAACACAATTGAGATGGTTTGGGATGAGTTGGACCGCAGAGTGAAGGAAAAGCTGCCAACAAGGGCTCAGAATATATGGGAACTCCTTCAAGACTGTTGGAAAAGCATTCCAGGTGAAGCTGGTTGAGAGAATGCCACATCAACAACAGCCACAGATATAATATARGTAATGTATTTAACCAGGCAAGTCAGTTAAGAACAAATTCTTAATTACAATGACGGCCTACCCCGAACAATTGTGCGCCGCCCTATTGGACTCCCAATCACGGATGGATGTGATACAGYCTGGATTCGAACCAGGGACTGTAGTGACTTCTCKTGCACTGAGATGCAGTGCCTTAGACCGCTGTGCCACTCGGGGCATTCAGAAAGTGTTCATATTCTTTCAATTACTAAATATGTTTTCCCTCAGCCATCTATACACAATACCCCATAATGACAAAGTGAAAACATAGTTTTTGAAATGTTTGCAAATTTACTGAAAATGAAGTCCAGAAATAATTTATTTACATAAGTATTCACACCCCTGAGTCAATACAGCAGTTACAGCTGTGAGTCTTTCTGGGTAAGTCTCTAAGAGCTGTGAGTCTTTCTGGGTAAGTCTCTAAGAGCTGTGAGTATTTCTGGGTAAGTCTCTAAGAGCTGTGAGTCTTCCTGGGTAAGTCTCTAAGAGCTGTGAGTATTTCTGGGTAAGTCTCTAAGAGATTTCCACACCTACGTGACTAGCTACAGTGAAAAGGGAAAAAAAAGTATTTTTGAATTCCCTGCCCTGATTTTGGTACGGTTTGCCCACTGACAAAAAATTATCAGTCTATAATTTTAATTAGGTCTTATTTTGAACAGTGAGAGACAGAATAAACAAACAAAAATATCCAGAAAATGCATGTCAAAAATGTTATAAATTGATTTGCATTTTAATGAGGGAAAAAGTTATTGACCCCTTCGCAATCAAAAAGATTTCTGCTTACCAGGTGCTCTTTCATACAGGTAGACGACGGAGATTAGGAGCAACATCTTAAAGGGAGCTGCTCCAATCTCAGTTTCTTACCTGTATAAAAATACCTGTCCACAAAGCAAATCAATCAATCAGGATTCCAAACTCTCCAACCATGGCCAAGACCAAAGGCTCTCCAAGATGTCAGGGACAAGATTGTAGACCTTACCACAAAGGCTGGAATGGCTACAAGACCATCGCCAAGCAGCTTGGTAGAAGGGTTGACAACAGTTTCTGTGATTATTCGCAAATTGGAGAAACACAAAAGAACTGTCAATCTCCCTCAGCCTGGGCTCCATGCAAGATCTCACCTCGTGGAGTTGCAATGATTCATGAGAACGGTGAGAATCAGCCCAAAACTACACCAGGAGATTTGTCATATATCTCAAGGCAGCTGGACCATAGTCATCGAAGAAAACAATTTGGTAACACTATGCCGTGACGGACTGAAATCCTGCAGCGCCCGCAAGGTCCCCCTGCTCAAGAAGCACATAACATGCCCGTCTGAAGTTTGCCAATGAACATTGAATTGATTAGAGGACAACTGGGTAGTGAACTTGTTGGGTCAGATGGACCAAAATGGAGTTCTTTGGATCAACCCAACTTGCCGTGTTTGGAGGAGAGGAATGCGCCTATACCCCAAGAAACCATCCCCCACCGTCAAACATGGAGGTTGAAACATTATGCTTTGGGTGTTTTGCTGCTAGAAGGGACAGGAACAACTTCACCGCACCATCAAAGACGATGACGGGCCATTACCGTCAAATCTTGGGTGAAAAAACTCTTCCCTCAGCCAGATTGACAAATGGTCGTGGAGGGTATCCCAGCATGACAATGACCCAAAACACACGCCAAAAGGGCACAAAGGAGTGGCTTCCAAGAGAGCACCATTAAGTCCTGGAGGGCCTAGCCAGTCTCCAGACCTTATCCCATAGGAAAATCTGTGGAGGGAGCTGAAGGTTCGAGTTGCCAAATGGCAGCCTCGAAACCTTAATGACTTGAAAGAAGATCTGCCAAAGAGGAGTGGGACAAATCCTCCTGAGATGTGTGCACCTGAGTGGCCAACTACAAGAACGTCTTGACCTCTGTGATTGCCAACAAGGGTTTTGCCACCAAGTACTAAGTCATGTTTTGCAGAGGGGTCAGAATTACTTATTTCCCCATTAAAATGCAAATTCATTCATAAACATTTTTGACATTGCGTTTTTCGGATTTTTTTTGTGTATCTCTGTCTCTCACTGATTCAATAAACTACCATTAAAATTATAGACTGTCCGTTCTTGTCAGCTGCAACGTACAAAACAGCAGATCAAATACTTTTTTTCCCTCACTGTAGCTAGCAGACCGTAAACTGACTAAACGTTGCAAGTAGCAAGCTCTGGACCAGAAGCTGACTAACAATACTAGTTAGCTAGCTGACCGGCAGCTGCATAAACATTACTAAGCCTATGTAGCTGATGAAAACTGCAAACATACCAGCTATGTAGCTGGACCGGCAGTGCATCAACGGGTTACTAGCAAGCCTGACCGGCAGGCAATAACATTACTACGAGCAAGGTGGCTGACTGGAACTGCATAACATACAGACTGACGCTGCATAGCTAGCAGCTGACGGCAGCTGTCTTACTAGTGTTATGCCGTAGAGAATAATGGATTCTGCCTATAGTCTGCTGTAGAATAATGGTATTCTGCCTGTAGTTGCCCTGTAGAGATAATGGTATTCTGCTTAGTCTGCTGTAGAGATAATGGTATTCTGCTTAGTCTGCCTGTAGAGAAATGTATGCCTTAGTCTGCCCGTAGAGAATAATGTATTCTGCCTTTAGTCTGCCCGGTAAGAATAGGTATTCTGCCTTATCTGCCCATTAGAGAATAATGTATTCTGCCTGTAGTCTCCCTGTAGGAATAATGGTATTCTGCTGTCTGCCCGTAGTAGAGAAAACGGTTATTCTGCCTGTAGCCTGGCCCTGTAGAGAATAATGGTATTCAGACCCCTTGACTTTTCCCACATTTTGTTACTTACAGCCTATCCAAAATGATTAAATAATTTCCCTCCCCTCATCAATCTACAACAATATCCATAATGATAAGCAAAAACAGTTTATTTTTTATTTTGCACATTTAGAAAAATTACAACTGAAATAATCACATTTACATAGTATCAGATCCTTTACTCAGTACTTTTTGAAGCACCTTTGGCAGATTACAGCCTCGAGTCTTCTTGGTATGAAGCTACAAACTTGGCAACCTGTATTTGGGGAGTTTCTCCCATTTCTTCTTGGCAGATCCTCTCAAGCTCTGTCAGGTTGGATGGGGAGAGTCGCGCACAGCTATTTTCAGGTCTTTCCAAATGTTCGATCGGGTTCAAGTCGCTCTGGCTGGGCCACTTAAGGACATTCAGAGAATTGTCCCGAGCCACTCTGCATTGTCTTGGCTGTGTGCTTAGGGTTGTTTTCTGATGGAAGGTGAACCTCACCCCAGTCTGAGGTCTGAGCACTCTGGAGCAGGTTTTCATTAAGATCTCTCTGTACTTTGCTCTGTTCATCTTTCCTTGATCCTGACTAGTTCTCCAGTCCCTGCCCCTGAAAAACATCCCCCTGCATGATGCTGCACCACCATGCTTCACCTTAGCGATGGTGCCAAGTTTCTCAGACGTTCAATCTTGGTTTGTCCTTCTGGAAGGTTCTCATCCTCCACAGAGGAACTCTAGAGCTCTGTCAGAGTGACCATCGGGTCTTGGTCACCTCCCTGACCAAGGCCCGTCTCCCCCGGTTGCTCAGTTTTGCCGCGCCAGCTCTAGGAAGACTCTTGTGGTTCCAAACTTCTTCCATTTAAGAATGATAGAGGCCACTGTGTTCTTAGACATTCCAATGCTTCGTAAATGTTGTGGTACCTTCCCCAGATCTGTGCCTCGACACAATCCTGTCTCTGAGCTCTACGGACATTTCCTTCGACCTCATGGCTTGGTTTTGATCTGACATGTACTTACACCTGTGGGACCTATATAGACAGGTGTGTGCCTTTTCAAAATCATGTCAACAATTGAATTACACAGGTGGACTCCAAGTTGTAGAACATCACAAGGATGATCAATGGAAACAGGATCCACCTGAACTCAGTTCTCATAGCAAAGGGGTCTGAACACTTTATTACATAAGGTATTTCGGTTTATTTTTTATAAATTTGGTGACTCCAATCAAGTTGATCAATGGAAACAGATGCACCTGCGCCACATTTAAGAGTTTCATAGCAAAGGGTCTGAATACTTATGAATAAGGTATTTCTGTTTTTTATTTATATAAAATTCACAAATAATTATATAAATTCACAAAACCTGTTTTCGATTTGTCATTAGAGCATTATTGTGTTTAGATTGCTGAGGAGATTTTTTTATTTAAGCAATTTTAGAATAAGGCTATACGTACAACATCGCTGTTGTTAATTAAGGCAAAAAAAAATGAGGGGTGACTTTGAGCATCTGCCCCTTCAAATGTCTGAGCACAACGATCTACAGGTGACATAAAAGTGACATACAGGTAACTTTATTCTATCTTCAGGCTTACCTGTCCTCTGATTTGTTGTGTATCTGTCTGTCTGTCTGTCTGTCAGGCAAGCTGGGCTCTGGTAGGCTAATGGGACCGAAGGGCGTGTCAGTGGATCAGAACGTCATGTGATCGTCGTTGACAACAAGGCATGCACCGTCTTCATCTTCAGCCAACCGGCAAGCTCGTTTCTAAATTCGGGTACCGCGGCAAGGCGACAAACAGTTTGCAGGTGTGTTGATGATGATGCTGAGGGTCATGATGGTGATGATGATGAGAATGATAATGATGGTGATGATTATGATCCATATCTCCTCTCCTCTCTTATCTCCTCTCTCTCCTCTCTCCACCTCCTCTCCTCCTCTCCTCCTCTCTCCAACCCTCTCTCTTCTCTCTCATTTCTCCTCTCTCCACCTCCTCTCCTCCTCTCTCACCTCCTTCTCCGTCCTCTCTCCACTCTTGCTCCTCTCTCCTCTCTTCCGACCAGGTCCTCATTTTGCAGCGTCAACAACAACAATTAGATCATAGTGACAGACTTTCACAACCACTCTGTCAAGGAAGCAACTAACTTATCAGGACACTCCCACCCAATGTTCACTAGGCTGGTTGGATTTAAACTAAACATGACCTTCATTAATTAAACCAACAGAATGAAGGGAAAAAGTCCTGGTTCAATTAAAAAAGTCCCATTTCCCTCCCCCCTCCCTCCCTCCCTCCTCCCCCTCCCTCCCTCCTCCTCCCTCCCTCCCTCCCTCCCTCCCTCCTCTCTCCAGGTGTTCACCCCAGAGGAGAGCTGCTGTTGAAGTTGGATCTAACGGAGAGGGCAACGGTCAATTTAATGCTCCTACAGGCGTGGCCGTTGATGTGAACGGGAACATCATTGTAGCCGACTGGGGCAACAGCGCATACAGGTATAGTTTTATATATAGATATACAGTACCAGTCAAAAGTTTGGACCACCCTACTCATTCAAGGGTATTTCTTTAATTTACTATTTTCTACATTGTTGAATAATAGTGGAGACATCAAAACTATTAAAAAACAATAGGAATGTAGTAATCACAAAAGTGTTAAACAAATCAGTATATAGTTTTATTATTTGAGATTATTCAAAGTACCACCTGTGCCTTGATGACAGCTTTGCACACTCTTGCATTCCTTACCAGCTTCATGAGGTAAACACTGGAATGTATTTAAATTAACAGGTGTGCTTTGCTGCAAAGAAACCACTACTAAAGACCCCAATAATAAGAAGAGACTTGGGCCAAGAAGCACGAGCAATGGACATTAGACCAGTGGAAATCTGTCCTTTGGTCTGATGAGTCCAAATGTGAGTTTTTTGATTCCAAACCCGCTGTGTCTCTGTGAGACGCAGGTAGGTGAACGGATGATCTCCGCATGCGTGTTTCCCACCGTGAAGCATGGAGGAGGAGGTGTGTTGGTGTGGGGTGCTTTGCGTGAGGGGTGCTTTTGTGGTGACACTGTCTGTGATTTTTTTTTAAATTCAAGGCACACTTGGCTACCACAGCATCTGGAGCGATACGCCATCCCATCTGGTTTGTGCTTAGTGGGACTATCATTTGTTTTTCAACAAGACAATAACCCAACACTCCAGGCTGTGTAAGGGCTATTTGCCCAAAAGGAGAGTGATGAGTGCCGCAACAGATGACCTGGCCTCCACAATCACGAACCTCAACACTCAACACAATTGAGATGGTTTGGGATGAGTTGACCGCAGAGTGAAGGAAAGCTGCCAACAAGGGCTCAGAATTATGGGAATCCTTCAAGACTGTTGGAAAAGCATTCCAGGTGAAGCTGGTTGAGAGAATGCCACATCAACAACAGCCACAGATATAATATAAGTAATGTATTTAACCAGGCAAGTCAGTTAAGAACAAATCTTAATTACAATGACGGCCTACCCGAACAATTGTGCGCCGCCCTATTGGACTCCCAATCACGGATGGATGTGATACGCTGGATTCGAACAGGGACTGTAGTGACTTCTCTGCACTGAGATGCAGTGCCTTAGACCGCTGTGCCACTCGGGGCATTCGAAAGTTTTCATTCTTTCAATTACTAATATTGTTTCCCTCAGCCATCTATACACAATACCCATAATGACAAAGTGAAAACATAGTTTTTGAAATGTTTGCAATTTACTGAAATGAAGTCCAGAAATTATTATTTACATAAGTATTCACACCCCTGAGTAATACAGCAGTTAC
>NW_019946112.1:11390-14861 GCF_002910315.2 Salvelinus sp. IW2-2015
AGCTGTGAGTCTTTCTGGGTAAGTCTCTAAGAGCTGTGAGTCTTTCTGGGTAAGTCTCTAAGAGCTGTGAGTCTTTCTGGGTAAGTCTCTAAGAGATTTCCACACCTGGATAATTTTTTTAAGTTCTTCAAACTTTGTCAAAGTGGTTGTTGATCATTGCTAGACAACCATTTAAGTCTTGCCATAGATTTTCACTCAGATTTAAGTCAAAGCTGTAACTCGGAACATTCACTGGCCTCTTGGTAAGCAACTCCAGTGTAGATGTGGCCTTGTGTTTTAGGTTATGGTCCTGCTGGAATGTGATTTMGTCTCCCAGTGTCTGTTGGAAAGCAGACTGAATCCAGGWTTTCCTCTAGGATTTTGMCTCTGCTTATCTCCATTTTGTAAAAAAAAAAAATCACGAAAAACTCCCCAGTCCTAAACGATTACAAGCATACCCATAACATGATGCAGCCACCACCATACTTGTACATATGGAGAGTCATACTCAGTGATGTGTTGTGWTGGATTTGGCCCAAACATAACGYTTTGTATTCAGGACAAAARGTTTATTTCTTTACCACATTTTTTGCCATATTACTTTTGTGCCTTATTGCAAACAGGATGCATGTTTTGGAATATTTTTATTCTATATAGGCTTCCTTCTGTTCACTCTGCCATTTAGGTTAGTATTGTGAAGTAACTRCAATGTTRTTGATCCATCCTCAGTTTTCTCCTATCAAAGCCATTAAACTCTGTAACTGTTTTAAAGTCACCATTGGCCTCATGGTGAAATCCCTGAGCGGTTTCCTTCCTCTTCGGCAACTGAGTTAGGAAGGACACCTGTATCTTTGTAGTGACTGGGTGTACTGATACACCATCAAAAGTGTAATTAATAACTTCACCATGCTCAAAGGGATATTCCATTTCTGCTTTTTATATTTTTACCTATCTACCAATTGGTGCCCTTCGTTACGAGGCATTGGAAAACCTCCATGTTTTTTTTGGTTGAATCTGTGTTTGAAATTCAATGCTTGACTGAGGGACCTTACAGATCATTGTATGTGTGGGGTACAGAGATGAGGTAGTCATTCCAAAATAATGTTAAATATGATTATTGCACACAGAGTGAGTCCATATAACATATTATGTGACTTGTTAAGCAAATGTTTACTCCTGAACTTATTTCTGCTTGCCATCAAAAAAGGGGTTGAATACTTATTGACTCATTTCAGCTTTTCATTGTTAATTAATTTGTAAAAAAAAATTGATAAACATCCACTTTTGACATTATGGGGTATTGTGTGTATGCCAGTGACAAAAATGTAATCCATTTTAAATTCAGGCAGTAGCACAACAAAATGTGGGAAAAGTCAAAGGTGTGAATACTTTCTGAAGACACTGTATACAGGTACAAAAGTATTCAAATACAGGTACAAAAGTATTCAAATACAGGTACAAAAGTATTCAAATACAGGTACAAAAGTATTCAAATACAGGTACAAAAGTATTGTTTTCAGTTACTTTAGAAAAAATATAATTCATTCAGAATACTTTTAAAATACTTTGAGAATACTTTATCTTCATCATTCTTACAGAGATATCAACATTCAAAAAGTATTTTCATCATTCTATCCCCCCTCCTCTCCAGGTGTTTGATGGTAGTGGCTCCTTCCTGTCCTATATCAACACATCAGCTGACCCTCTCTACGGACCTCAGGGTCTGGCTCTCACCTCTGATGGACACGTGGTGGTGGCCGACTCTGGGAACCACTGTTTCAAGGTCTACAGATACCTACAGTAATAGAGGGAGGGAGGTATCGGAGAATGAATGGAGGGAGAAGAGAGATGGAGAGATGGACGGAATCACTGTTTCAAGGTCTACATATACCTACAGTAATAGAGGGAGGGAGGTATCGGAGAATGAATGGAGGGAGAAGAGAGATGGAGAGATGGACGGAATCACTGTTTCAAGGTCTACCACTTCCTGGTGTGAACTTAAATGACGACCAGTCAAATCAGCACCTCTCTTTGCACTGACGACACGTCACTCATCTGCCTTACTATTGGCCAGAGCTGCACAGTGAGAGCATTGGTTCTGGGACCTAACAGACCTGAGACCTAGCTCTCGGCTTGCCAAAATGATGTCACAGCTCCCCATCCCACCGTGGAAACCTGTTAATCTGACTCAATGTCAAACTAATCTCAACCTGTTAATCTGACTCAATATCAAACTAATCTCAATCTGTTAATCTGACTCAATATTAAACTAATCTCAGCCTGTTTTTCTGACTCAATATCAAACTAATCTCAATCTGTTAATCTGACTCAATATGAAACCAATCTCAACCTGTTAATCTGACTCAATATCAAACTAATCTCAATTTGTTAATCTGACTCAATATCAAACTAATCTCAATTTGTTAATCTGACTCAATATTAAACCAATTTCAACTTGTTTATCTGCTCTTAAACCTATGGACTCTACAGAACAATATATAGACTGTTCATATGGGTTCTAGAGAACAATATAAATTGTTCATATGGATTCTAGAGAACAATACAAATTGTTCATATGGGTTCTAGAGAACAATACAAATTGTTCATATGGGTTCTAGAGAACGATATAGATAAATGTATGTTCTATAGAATAATAATATTGATGGTTCGTTTGAGGATCGTTGTCTGCAAAATCAATAAGGAATGCTCAGTACTGTTCAAGAACGTGGCTATGGTTATTCTAATACTCCCCAGATATATTAATAAATCAATCAGTCCATTCATTATTGATGATTGGTTGATTTGATTGATTGAGCTAAAAGGCAACTTGCGACTTTACACTTGGATGAGGTATTTATTCAACCATCCAATTTTTCAGAAGAAAAAAAAATACTGGATGCTTTCCAAATTGCTCCCTATGCGCCCAGGGCAATAGTAGTGCACTACGTAGGGAACAGAGTGCTATTTGGGAGACGGACACAGTTGYAAGATAACATGGAAGAGTATATATATTTGGGAATGATCTTTATTATTAATACTGATCAATAACCATTTGCAAACTAACTCTCATCAGTTCTGTTTTCACCCCCTCATTAGAAAAAAACTAAACTTACATTTAGAAGTAGGGCTCAGCACGATTTAAATTCAAAAGGTCATTTCCGATTGAGCCGACATGCAGCGTTTACCGTGAATGCAGTCTCCAGGAACGCGGGAACATTGCCTTTAMATTTCTATTACRCTGTAGCGTAGGTCTTCATGAATCGAGCCCTTAATATTTGATTAATAATTTTCTTGTTAAGGATTCCAAATGAGTTTGTTTATTATTAAGTTTGCTGTTGCTCGTCAGTGCAGTAATATATCTCTCATTATGGAATACCAGAGTATTCTAGAACAGTTCATTATTAAGTTTGCTGTTGCTTGTCAGTACAGTAATATATCACTCATAATGGAATACCAGAGCATTCTAGAACAATTTATTATTAAGTTTGCTGT
>NW_019946112.1:20303-29638 GCF_002910315.2 Salvelinus sp. IW2-2015
ACAGTAATATATCATTCATAATGGAATACCAGAGCATTCTAGAACAATTTATTATTAAGTTTGCTGTTGCTTGTCAGTACAGTAATATTATCACTCATAATGGAATACCAGAGCATTCTAGAAACAGTTCATTATTAAGTTTGCTGTTGCTTGTCAGTACAGTAATATATCACTCATAATGGAATACTAGAGCATTCTAGAACAATTTATTATTAAGTTTGCTGTTGCTTGTCAGTACAGTAATATATCATTCATAATGGAATACCAGAGCATTCTAGAACAATTCCAGAGGTTTTCTAGAAGATAAAAACATAGTATTCTAGAAGCTGACTGTATCAATAGATTTGGTAAAGATCTCAACGGAACTCAAAATTGCCATAGAAATGCCATAGAAATGCTTGGGGGAAACGGCCATGGGGGAAAGATCCCGAATCTCTTCATTTCCCCCAGCAAAATTAGCCTACATTTAGGCTATTGTTAATATTTGTATTTCACGGTATGTTGAGGTAAAAATCTGAGTATAATGCTTGTATGGATGTCAACCCCAACAAGTCATCATTACCAATCAACCGCATTTCAGTTAAAAAAACTTCCACCACCAATTTCTGTATGCTAACGATGCTAACAAGCTTATACGAACGGGAGTTAGCATTTAGCAGTCATTTCTTAAATCTGAAAAGGGACAACTTCCACATGTCATGCATCGAAAACAGACAAATATATCCAATTCTGACTTCAGTAACCACATTGTGGGCCTCTTACAATACATAAATCATACTGATTGACGAGATTTGACGAATATCCACTCTGTTACATCAGATGTGTTGAATGTTCGCCAATCTGGTCAACGGAACATCTGTGTTCCGTTGACTCCTTTACCTCGTCTATCTGTTAGGATCCAACAAACAGTGTTCTGTTACAATCATATTCAGAGTTCCAAAATTCCGGTAAGTTCCCTAAAAATTCAATGCAGATTTACCAGAAATCCTGGTTGTAAGATTTCCGGAATCAGGAGGGAATATGCAGGAAATCCTAGAATTTTATAACTTGGATTCCTGGAAAGTCTGCATGGAAATCTGGGAAAATTAAAATCACTTTTCAAACCTGTATCCATACCATGRGGCGGCAGGGTAGCCTAGTGGTTAGAGCGTTGGACTAGTAACCCGAAAGGTTGCTAGATTGGATCCCCGAGCTGACAAGGTAAAAATCTGTCGTTCTGCCCCTGAACAAGGCAGTTTAACCCGCTGTTCCTAGGCCGTCATTGAAAATAAGAATTTGTTCTTAATTGACTTGCCTAGTTAAATAACGGTAAAAAAATATATAATGCTGTAAAAATCTGTAGGCTAATGGGAAGGATTGGATGAGGAATCATGGGTTGTGTACCAAATGGAACCCTGTTTACCAGAGCCCTATGGACCTTGGTTGAAGTTATGCACGACATTGGGAAAAGGGTGCTATATAGGATGCTGGCTATCAGACAAATGTCTAGCCCACATTTCCAACACTATAGGAAGTGATCCCAACAATACTGAAGAACATTTCACTTCACATTCTGAATGTATTTATGTTATTATTTATTATTTGGGGTTATTTATTCCAGGGGCACCGTACTACTAGGGCTGACCCTGTAAAACAACACCTATCATACTACTATGGCTGACCCTGTAAACAACACCTATCATACTACTATGACTGACCCTGTAAAACAACACCTATCATACTACTATGGGCTGACCCTGTAAAACAACACATTACACTGCACCTATCATACTACTATGGCGTGACCCTGTAAAACAACACCTATCATACTACTATGGCTGACCCTGTAAAACAACACCTATCATACTATTATGACTGACCCTGTAAAACAACACATTACACTGCACCTATCATACTACTATGGCTGACCCTGTAAAACAACACCTATCATACTATATGACTGACCCTGTAAAACAACACATTACACTGCACCTATCATACTACTATGGCTGACCCTGTAAAACAACACCTATCATACTATTATGACTGACCCTGTAAACAACACATTACACTGCACCTATCATACTACTATGGGCTGACCCTATAAAACAACACCTATCATACTACTATGGCGTACCCTGTAAAACAACACCTATCATACTATTATGACTGACCCTGTAAAACAACACATTACACTGCACCTATCATACTACATGGCTGACCCTGTAAAACAACACCTATCATACTATTATGACTGATCCTGTAAAACAACACATTACACTGCAACCTATCATACTACTATGCTGACCCTAAAAACAACACCATCATACTACTATGGCGACCCTGTAAAACAAACACCTATCATACTATTATGACTGATCCTGTAAAACAACACATACACTCACCTTACCATAACTACTATGGTGTATGTAACAATAAAAACTAATTATAAAATAAAAATTTTGGGGATGTGTTTATAATGCTATTTATTTATTTAAGAATAATGTACGTATATATTGTTTTTCATGTAAACATCTGAATACTACTATAGTACCCGTTGTACATGTTTTCATGTAAATCATCTGAATACTACTATAGTACGCATTGTACATGTTGTTTTCATGTAAATCATCTGAATACTACTATAGTACCATTGTACATGTTGTTTTCATGTAAATCATCTGAATACTACTATAGTACCATTGTACATGTTGTTTTCATGTAAATCATCTGAATACTACTTATGTACCCATTGTACATGTTTTTTCATGTAAATCATCTGAATACTACTATAGTACCATTGTACATGTTGTTTCATGTAAATCATCTGAATACTACTATAGTACCTTGTACATGTTGTTTCATGTAAATCATCTGAATAATACTATAGTACCCATTGTACATGTTTTTCATGTAAACATCTGAATACTACTATAAGTATCATTGTTACATGTTTTTTTCATGTAAATCATCTGACTATAGTACCCATTGTACATGTTGTTTTCATGTAAATCATCTGAATACTACTATAGTACCCATTGTACATGTTGTTTTCATGTAAATCATCTGAATACTACTATGTACCCTTGTACATGTTTTTTCATGTAAATCATCTGAATACTACTATAGTACCGTATGTACATGTGTTTTCATGTAAATCATCTGAATACTACTATAGTACCACTTGTACATGTTTTTTCATGTAAATCATCTGATATAGTACCCATTGTACATGTTGTTTTCATGTAAACATCTGAATACTACTATAGTACCCTTGTACATGTTTTTTTCATGTAAATCATCTGAATATACTATAGTACTCATTGTTACATGTTTTTCGATGTAAATCAATCTGAATACTACTAATGGTACCATTGTACATGTTCTCGTTCTATTATAGCCTAAATGCATTATCAAGTTTTTTTAAATATTTATATTCATTATCATTCATGTTCAAATCAAAGTTGCTCATCTGCGATGGACGACGGGTTTTACAGATTGTTTTACGATTGTCTTTCGTGACGATCATTTGTTTAATAGAACAGAATGCACAGACAAACGAATGAACCGGCTTCTTCATCTCATTATTTGACAGACACAGCCTTACATTCATGTTGCCATTAGATACACAGCCTTACATTCATGTTGCCATTAGATACACAGCCTTCATCATGTTTCCATTAGATACACAGCCTTTCATTCATGTTCTCCATTAGATACACAGGCCTATACATTCATGTTGCCATTAGATACGACAGTCTTACATTCATGTTTGCCATTAGATACACAGCCTCATTCATTTCCATTAGATACACAGTCTTATCATTCATGTTTCCATTAGATACACAGCCTTTCATTCATGTTGCCATTAGATACACAGTTCATACATTCATTTTTCCATTAGATACACAGTCCTTACATTCATGTTTCCATTAGATACACAGCTTACATTCATGTTGCCATTAGATACACAGCTTCATTCAGTTGCCATTAGATACACAGTCTTACATTCATGTTTCCATTAGTACACACCTTTCATTCATGTTCCATTAGATACACAGCTTACTTTCATTCATGTTTCCATTAGATACACAGGCCTTTCATTCATGTTTCCATTAGATACACAGTCTTACATTCATTTTCCATTAGATACACAGCTTTCATTCATTTCCATTAGATACACAGCCTTACATTCATGTTTCCATTAAGATACACAGTCTTACATTCATGTTTGCCATTAGATACACAGCCTTACATTCATGTTGCCATTAGATACACAGCTTCATTCATCGTTTCCATTAGATACACAGCCTTCATTCATGTTTCCATTAGATACACAGCCTTCATTCATGTTTCCATTAGATACACAGACCTTTCATTCATGTTCCATTAGATACACAGCCTTTCATTCATGTTTCCATTAGATAACACAGCCTTACATTCATGATTGCCATTAGATACACAGCCTTCATTTTCATGTTTCCATTAGAGACACAGCCTTACATTCATGTTTCCATTAGATACACAGCCTTTCATTCATTATTTCCATTAGATACACAGCCTTACATTCATGTTTCCATTAGATACACAGCCTTTCATATCATGTTTTTCCATTAGATACACAGTCTTACATTCATGTTTCCATTAGATACACAGCCTTTCATTCATGTTCCATTAGATACACAGCTTACATTCATTCCATTAGATACACAGCCTTTCATTCATGTTTCCATTAGATACACAGCCTTACATTCATGTTCCATTAGATACACAGCTTCATTCATGTTCCATTAGATACACAGCCTTCATTCATGTTCCATAGTACACAGCTTAGATTTATGCCATTAGATACACAGCCTTACATTCATGTTGCCATTAGATACCACAGCCTACATTCATGTTGCCATAGATACACAGCTTCATTCAGTTCCATTAGACACAGCCTTACATCATGTTTTCCATTAGATACACAGCCTTACATTCGTTTCCATTAGATACACAGCCTTACATTCATGTTGCCCATTAGATACACAGCCTTCATTCATGTTCCATTAGATACACAGCCTTACATTCATGTTCCATTAGATACACAGGCCTCTTCATTCATGTTTCCATTAGATACACAGCCTTACATTCATGTGTTCCATTAGATACACAGCCTTCATCATGTTTCCATTAGATACACAGTCTTACATTCATGTTTCCATAGATACACAGCCTTTCATTCATGTTTCCATTAGATACACAGTCTTACATTCATGTTTCCATTAGATACACAGCCTTCATTCATGTTTCCATTAGATACACAGCCTTACATTCATTTCCATTAGATACACAGCCTTCATTCATGTTCCATTAGATACACAGCTCATTTCATTCATGTTCCATTAGATACACAGCCTTACGATTCATGTTCCATTAGATACACAGCCTTACATTCATGTTGCCATTAGATACACAGCTCTACATTCATGTTGCCATTAGATACACAGTCCTTACATTCATGTTCCATTAGATTACACCAGCCTTACATTTCATGTTCCCATTAGATACACAGTCTTACATTCATGTTTCCATTAGATACACAGCCTTACTCATGTTGCCATTAGATACACAGTCTTAATCGTTCATGTTCCATAGAATTACACAGCCTTACATTCATGTTTCCATTAGATACACAGCCTTACATCATGTTCCATTAGATACACAGCCTTTCATTCATGTTCCATTAGATACCACAGTTCATTTCACTTCAAGTACACAGACTTATCATTTCATGTTGCCATTAGATACACAGCCTTTTCATTCATGTTGCCATTAGATTACACAGTCTTACATTCATGTTTCATTAGATACACAGCTTCATTCATGTTGCCATTAGATACACAGTCTTACATTCATGTTCCATTAGATACACAGCCTTCATTCATGTTTCCATAGATACACAGTCTACATCATGTTTCCATTAGATACACAGCCTTACATTCATGTTTCCATTAGATACACAGCCTTACATTCATGTTTCCATTAGATACACAGCCTACATTCATGTTTCCATTAGATACACAGCACTATCATTCATTCATTGCTGCCATTTAACAGGAATGTTATTTTCCCATAGTTGTCATGTCATTTTCTAATTGTTTTAACGATATAGTAGGTCCACTTTCTCAGTTTAGGTCTTTAGGTTATCTGTTCTCACTCTGTCTGCCCCTTAGATAGCACCCTATCCCCTCCGTAGTGCACTAGTGTTGACCTATACCCTACGTATGCACTACCGTTGACCAGAGCCCTATGTCAAAAGTTGTGCACTATATAGGGAATAGGGTGCCATTTGGGAGACAAGCCTATGTAATATATATATATATATAATGGTTACGATCACTCCTCTTAATCCTGGTCCATGGGACCCACAGGGGTGCAGGGATTAGTTCCAACCCAGCACTAACACACTCGTTAACAGCTATAGTCAAGGTTTGATGAATAGTTATCAGCTGTAGCCAGTCTGTTAGTTAGTGCTGGGATGGCTCTAAACTCTGCACAGGACCAGGGTCGTCCACCACTGATGACATCACTTCCTTGTTGACCTTCAACCCTTGTTTTCTTGGTACTAACGTGACACAGAAATAAAGCATTGATTCAAGACTTTGTCTGTGTGAGTGATTTGATTGTTTTTTCCCAAACCGATGCTGTTCACAACGACCACTAGATGGAAGCAGAGAGAAGGCAAAGAACCCTGAAAACCTTGACATGACTGGGAAAGGGGGAGACCTAGTCAGTGTTACAACCTAGTCATTCAACTGAAATGTGTCTTCCTGCATTTAACCCAACCCCTCTGAATCAGAGAGCGGGGGGGGCTGCCATAATTGACATCCATGTCTTCGGAGCCCAGGGAAGAGTGGCAAGACAGGCGGTATATAGTGACGTTACCCATAGATGCTGATCTGGGGTCAGTGTTGCATTTCTCCCACTAATGGTTAAGGTTAGGATTGGGGGAGAGGAAGCTGATTCTAGATCTGTATGTTGGGGGTGGGGGGGACGACTTCAACATGGAAAAGATGTATAGTATWAGAATCTAATCAGATTCCTGTATGTTCTACCTGGAACTTGTCAAATACAAATGGCAGCAAATACACTATCAAGAATCATACAATATTATTTTAATGGCTGACGTATGAGTGAGTCACATTTAGACTTAACCGAAGTGTTGCATGTATTGTATAAAAACACACGAGAGACTTATCAGCTCAGCCTTCTAAGGTGTCAGATACAGACTGTGCATAGACCTTTTCAGGTGGCAGATGCTCTGATTCCCCCCAAAGAGGGTGGGCTATCAAATCTGGTCACATCTGTTTAGCGGATGGAGTGAAATGCTTTTGTTTCTTGATCCGACATCACGGTAATACCTATATCATCTGGTCATTGATAACCTACATTTTACTAGGCAAGTCAGTTAATAACTTCTTATGGCTGGGGGCAGTATTGAGTAGCTTGGATGAATAAGGTGCCCAGAGGTGCCCAGAGTAAACTGCCTGCTACTCAGGCCCAGAAGCTAGAATATGAATATTATTAGTAGATTTGGATAGAAAACACTTTGAAGTTTCTAAAACTGTTTGAATGATGTCTGTGAGCATTTTTTTCTCTGTAGTATTGAATAGTTTCACGTCCGGTTGAATATTATCGATTATGTATGTTAAAAACAACTGAGGATTGATTATAAAAAAAACGTTTGACATGTTTTCTACGAACATTAACGATACTTTTTGGAATTTTTCGTCTGCTTTCGGACCGGAACGACCTGTGGTTTTTGAACAAAACGGATTATCGTTATAAATGATCTTTATGAAATCTACTTTATTGTGTACTGGGAGTCTCGTGAGTAAAACATCCGAAGATTATCAGTAAGCGATTATTTTTGCTTCCTGATTTCGTGACCAAGCTAATTTGCGGCTAGCTGTTCTTACTGTTTTGTCTAGTGATGATAACTCACAAACGCTTGGATTGCTTTCGCTGTAAACATATTTTAAAATCGGACACGATAGGTGGATTACAACAAGCTAAGCTGTGTTTTGGTATTTTCACTTGTGATTTCATGATTATAAATATTTTATTATTTTTTATTTGGTGCTCTGCAATTCAGGGTTGTTTACGAAGATGATCCCGCTAAAGGGATTGTGTGCTCAAGAGTTTAACCTTTCACGAGCCTCAACCGGATCGGGATCACCCCCCGCCCCCCCACACCTGATTAGCATCGCTAGCATAATAGCGTCAACAATTAAATAGTAGCATTAAATATCATTAAATCCAGTCGAGAACCCAATATGAAAGATACAGATCTTGTGAGATGTAAAACCATAGTAGAAGATATTTTTAAAAAAATTAAAGCACATTTCAGATTTTTAATGTTTTACAGGGAAGACAAAATATGTAAATCTATTAGCTAACCACGTTAGCAAAAGACACCACTTTCCTAAATCATCAGTTTTTACTCCATCAGGTGCTTCACAATTCGGCCAATAAAGATATTGATAGCCACTAACAAGAAAAACCTCGATCAGATGATGTCTGATAACATATTTATTGTAGTAGGATAGTGGTTTTGTTAGAAAATGTGCATATTTCAGGTAGAATCATAGTTTACAATTGCACCATCCGTTGACTAGAATTACTACAGAGAGACGTGGTATGCCAATTACTCATATAAAACAGTTTCATAAAATAGACAGCATAGCAATGGAAAGACCAGATCTTGTGGATTTCAGACAATATTTCAGATTTTCTAACGTTTTACGGAAACACAATAAATCGATAAGTTAGGCATTACACATGTGCAACGTTACCGGGCAGCATGAATTCAAGCCAAAGAGAGCGAGTATCGTTATCATCGCCAAAATATATAAATTTTTTCACTAACCTTCTCAGAATTTTCCGATGAGACTCCTGTAAATCATATTACAACATACATATAGAGTTTGTTCGAAAATGTGCATATTTAGCCATAAAAAACGTGGTTATACAATGAAAATAGTAGCAAAACAAGCCTGAAAAGGTCGGACGCCATCTTTCAGAGTGATCTAGTTTAATCGAAAGCTAATCATATACTTGACTAAAAAATACAGGGTTGACAGGAATCGAAAGACAAATTAGTTCTTAATGCAATCGCTGAATTACATTTCTAAAATTATCCTTACTGTGCAATACAGGGTTCGCAAGCGAAGCTATACAAACAATTGGCGGAATATGCGTGTAACATTTTTTCTACAGAACATCGATTTATCATCTTAATATTTCTTTCTAATGGCTGTTCTTCCATCAGAATCTTGGCAATGTATCTTTCTGGGTCTAATGTCTTTTTG
>NW_019946112.1:29884-34924 GCF_002910315.2 Salvelinus sp. IW2-2015
AGTTTGTTCGAAAATGTGCATATTTAGCCATAAAAACGTGGTTATACAATGAAATAGTAGCAAAACAAGCCTGAAAATGTCGGACGCCATCTTTCAGAGTGATCTAGTTTAATCGAAAGCTAATCATATACTTGACTAAAAAATACAGGGTTGACAGGAATCGAAAGACAAATTAGTTCTTAATGCAATCGCTGAATTACATTTCTAAATTATCCTTACTGTGAATACAGGGTTCGCCAAGCGAAGCTATACAAAACAAAATGGCGGAATATGCGTGTAACATTTTTCTACAGAACATCGATTTATCATCTTAAATATTTCTTTCTATGAGCTGTTCTTCCATCAGAATCTTGGCAATGTATCCTTTCTTGGGTCTAATCGTCTTTTGGTCGAAAGATGTCCTCTGTCCGTCGAAATGCCCACTAACGTTCGACCGGGACCCCGAAACGTGCCCAGCTCTTGGATGGGCGTCACATAGAACTGCCTCAAAATCGCACTAAACGGATATAAATTGCTATAAAAACGGTTTTAATTAACTCCTTATGATGTTTTAACACCTCTAACGAGTAAAAACATGACCGACGTAATATAAGTGGCTAAACCAAAGCTTGGAAAGAGAGGAGGTCCAACGTCCATCGTGCGTAAGGCGCAGCAGGAAAAAAATCCACTTCCGCCTTGTGCTCATTTTATAGAGGCTGTGATTGCGCAATCGACTCCATTCAAATTGTCACCTCTTACTGACATCTAGAGGAAGTTGTGGGCAGTGTTTGTATCCTGATAGCATTTACAGGGACTTTAAAACCGACCTGGGACCTGGGGCCAAGATTTCTGAAATCTCACTCCCTGGCAGGGAAATTGCTGTAGAATGAGTTCTGTACCACTCAGAGACATAATTCAAACGGCTATAGAAACTAGAGAGTGTTTTCTATCCAATAATAACAATAATATGCATATTGTACGAGCAAGAATTGAGTACTAGGCAGTTTAATCTGTAGAGCAAATTATGCTAATGCGAAACAGCTCCCCCTATAGTTGCAAGAAGTTAACAGAATCGATATGACAACAGCCAGTGAAAGTGCAGGGCGCCAAATTCAAACAACAGAAATCTCAAATTAAAATTCCTCAAACATACAAGTATTTTACTGCATTTTATAGATAAACTTGTTGTTAATCCCACCACATGTCCGATTTCAAAAAGCTTTACGACAAAAGCACACCATCTGATTATGTTTAGTCAGCACCTAGTCCAGAAAAACACAGCCATTTTTCCAGCCAAAGAAAGGAGTCACAAAAAGCAGAAATAGAGATAAAAATGTATCACTAAACTTTGATGATCTTCATCAGATGACACTCATAGGACTTCATGTTACACAATACATGTATGTTTTGTTTGATAAAGTTCATATTTAAATCCCAAAAATCCAAAACTCAGTTTACATTGGCGCGTTATGTTCAGTAATGTTTGCTTCCAAAACATCCGGTGATTTTGCAGAGAGCCACATCAATTTACAGAAATACTCATAATAAACATTGATAAAAGATACAAGTGTTATGTGGAACTTTAGATAAACTTCTCCTTAATGCAACCGCTGTGTCAGATTTCAAAAAAGCTTTACCGAAAAAGCACACCATGCTATAAATCTGAGTATAGCGCTCAGAGCCCAAAACAAGCCATACAGAAATCCCATGTGTGGAGTCTACAGAAGTCAAAAATAGCATTATAAGTATTCACTTACCTTTGATAATCTTCATCAGAATGCACTCCCGGGAATCCCAGTTCCACAATAAATGTTTGTTTTGTTCGAAAAAGTCCATAATTTATGTCCAAATAGTTCCTTTTTGTTCGCTCTTTTAGTTCACATATCGAAATTCACGACGCGCAGGCCAGACGAAAAGTCAAAACACTACATTACAGTTCGTAGAAACATGTCAAACGACGTATAGAATCAATCTTTAGGATGTTTTAAACATAAATCTTCAATAATGTTTCAACCGGAGAATTCCTGTGTCTTTTAGAAATGCTTGGAACGCAGCAACTCTCACGGGAGCGCTCTCCTGAGTGAGCTCATGGCCTTCTGGCAGACCCCTTACTCAATCAGCTCTTATTCTCTCCTCCTTCACAGTAGAAGCCTGAAACAAGGTTCTAAAGACTGTTGACATCTAGTGGATGCCTTAGGAAGTGCAATCAGACCAAATGTCCACTGTATTTGGATAGGGAAAGACTTGAAAACCTACACAAACCTCAGATTTCCAACTTCCTGGTTGGATTTTTCTTCAGGTTTTTGCCCGCCATATGAGTTTTGTTAATAAGAAAATGTCGAGCTACATCTCTCGCGCGCAGGAACTAATCAAAGGACACCTGACGCATTTTGATAAATCTCGCTCATTTTTCAAAATAAAAGCCTGAAACTATGTCTAAAGTCTGGTCACAGCCTGAGGAAGCCATTGGAAAAGGAATCTGGTTGATACCCCTTTAAACGGAGGAGGGGCAGGCAATGAAACAGGGATTTTTCCAAATAAAAGGCACTTCCGGGTTGGATTTCCTCAGGTTTTCGCCTGCAAAATCAGTTCTGTTATACTCAGACAATATTTTGACCGTTTTGGAAACTTTGGAGTGTTTTTTCTATCCTAATATGTAAATTATATGCATATTCTACGATCTGGGCCTGAGAAATAGTCAGTTTACCTTGGGAACGTTATTTTTCCAAACATATAAATAGTGCCCCCTAGCTGAAAGAAGTTAACGGGATCTCAGCCGTAAGAAGTTAAACAGTTTAAAAACACATGACATAATTTCACAAATAGTTTCATCTTTAGTCATTCATTTTATACAACAATTAGATGCAAGCCTCACAACTGAGACTCTTGTATAAACACAGTTATGGTAATGTTGCTGTATTGTCTCTCATGAGTTTCACAAACATTAAACTAAATGGACCGGGCGTAGCTGGATTCTCCCCCGACCGTGTACACATTCTCCAAAACATGGACATCGTTCAGTTCTCAAGTTCTATGATGGAGAAGAGGTTCCTTTGTTCTCCTGTGAAACCTCTCTGTCTATACAGCATGGCCCTGAGGAGAGAGACTCCTCTAGGAATGTATGACCTGCAATAACAGAGCCTGGGTGTAGGGGGAAGAGAGAGGTGGTGAGAGAGAGAGATCGTGCAGAGACAAGGGGATGGTACTCGCTATCCCCAAAGAGGACCACGTCATGACACTGCAGTGAAGTCTAAAATGCTGTCCATTTCACCACCATAGATAGTAGGCTACTAGGCCTACTATCTGTGTGTTCAGGGACCTCCTGATTTACAAATTAAACACTCTCTATAAGCAACTTTTTACCACTCATTCTATTAGAGTGGTTTTTTGTTTGTTTGAGGGATATCTGTAGACTAGGCAGCAGTCTCAGGACGGTTTTAAAATGGCCTTTTCTCCGGCATCTCAAATACACTGAGTTGACTGCGAGCTGGTGTAGTTTGTTTCTCGGCCTGTTCCGCGAGAGGGTGGAGTTAGCCGTTTGAGAGAGTGGTGAATCTGCCTGTCTCTAGTGAATCCTGACCATCGGTGTAGTTCCCTCCGTGCCTTTTAGTGAAGTCCTGACAGTGGTGTTATGTCTCTCCTGGCTACTTTATGAATACCTAGCACCATGGTTTTAGGTTTCTCTGCTCTTTAGGGATCTGACCATGGTGTTATGTGTCTTCTGTCTCTTAGTGAATCCTGACCTGTGTGTATTATGTTTCTGTCTCTTAGTTGAATTCCTGACCAGTGGTTTAGTGTTCTCCTCCTGTCTCTTATGTGAATCCTGACCGATGGTGTTATGTTCTTCGCTGACTCTTAGTGAATCCTGACCAGTGGTGTTATGTTCACTCTGTCTCTTAGTGAATCCTGACCAATGGGTTATGTTTCTCCTGTCTCTGCTAGTGATCCTGACCATGGTGTTTCGTGTCACTCCTGTCTCTTAGTGAATCCTGACCAAGTGTGTTATGTTCTCCTGTCCTCTTTAGAGGAATTCCTGACCATGGTGTTGATGTTCTCCTGTCTCTTATGTGTAAGCCTGACCAGTGGTGTTATGTGGTCTCCTGTCTCTTAGTGAATCCTGACGCATGGTGTTATGTTCTCCTGCTCTCTTTAGTGAATCCGGTGACCAGTGGTGTTTATGTTCTCCGTCTCTTAGTGAATCCTGACCATGGTCTGTATGTTCTCGCTGTTTACGTGAATCTCTGACCGTGGTGTTATGTCTCCTGTCTCTTAGTGAATCCTGATCCATTTGTGTTTATGTTTCTCCTGTCTCTTAGTGAATCCCTGACCATGTGTTATGTTCTCCTGACTCTTAGTGAATCCTGACCAGTGGTGTTGACTGTTTCTCTGTCTCTCTGGTAGTGCATCCTGACCCTGGTGTTATTTCTTCTGCTCTTGTTGAATCATGCTATCGGTGTCTGCTTCTCCGTCTTTAGTGATCTGTACCATGGTGTTATGCTGCGGCTGCTGTCTCTTGTGATCCTGACCATGGTGTATGTTCTCCTGTCTCTTAAGTGCATCGCTGGACCAGTGGCTGTTATGTTCTCTGTCTCTAGTGAATCCTGACCAGTGGTGTATGTTCTCCTGTTCTCTCAGTGATCCTGACAGTGGTGTTATGTTCTCCCGGTCTCTTCATGAATCCTGACCATGGTGTATATTTTCGTGTTCTTAGTGAATCCTGACCAGTGGTGTTAATGTTCTCCTGTATCTTGTGTTAACCTGACCAGTGGGTGTTATGTTCTCCTGTCTCTAGTGAATCCTGACCAGTGGTTATGTTCTCCCTGTCTAGGATCCTGACCAGTGTGTATTCCTGTCTCTTAGTGAATCCTGACCATGGTTTATGTTCTCCTGTCTCTAGTGAATCCTGTACCAGGTGGTTTGTTAGTTCCTCTGTCTCTTAGTGAATCCTGACCAGTTGTGTGTTATGTTTCTCTCTGTCTCTTAGTGAATCGGCCTGAGCTTCAGTCGTGTGTATGTTCTCCCTCGCGTGACCCTGACCTGAGGCCAGCATGTTTTTTTCAC
>NW_019946113.1:0-3268 GCF_002910315.2 Salvelinus sp. IW2-2015
TTTGTGCATTAGCTTTTGGTGAGGATATGAGGGAGAGGAGGATGACTGAAAGATGAAGATCCCTAGCAGAGAAATGTACGAGACCCCCTCCTTGTATCTTTAACATCCCATACCCCCTTCTCTAGAACATTCCAACRTTCTAACTTTCCCAGGTCAGTTAAGGGAATTGCGTCTTTCGAAACGAGGAACGTCTGTACGTCAAGGTCGGAGTTATTAGSAAGTTGGGATCGGGAGGGGAAATTGTTTCTCCCCTGTTGCCTTTAAGCAATAATTCGAATTTTACTGCTGGGTCTGATAAGGGATTCTTAAATTCTTAAGCTCTCCTCAGCATGAGAGAGTTAATAAATGATGGGGCTGTGTTGTAAGGTTGGGGAATAGGGACAATAAGGTAAATAGGGATAATAAGGTGAATAGGGATAATAAGGGGAATAGGGACAATAAGGGGAATAGGGATAATAGGGGGAATGGAGACAATAAGGGGAATAGGGACAGTAATGGGAATAGGGACAATAAGGTGAATAGGGATAATAAGGGGAATGGAGACAATAAGGGGAATAGGGACAATAATGGGAATAGGGATAATAAGGGGAATAGGGACAATTAGGGGAATAGGGACAATAAGGGGAATAGGGAGAATTAGGGGAATAGGGACAATAAGGGGATAGAGACAATAAGGTGAATAGGGACAATAAGGGGAATAGGGATAATAAGGGGAATGGAGACAATAAGGGGAATAGGGACAAATGATTGCTAATGGCTCTTGACTAGAGCCCTCTACAGAGAACTGGCAGAACAAGATGGAGAGAGAAAGAAAGCGGGAGAACAAAATAATGATGTTTGCTGATTGTTCTTGACTTTGTACCCTTTCCAATAAATACACATCCTAAAGAGGGAGGGAGGAAGGAGACAGGGAGGTAAAGCGAGAGAGAGTGGGGTGTCAAGCAGCTTTTCACCAGATGACAATGACTCCTGAAAGCTCCTCTCTCAGTCACAGTCCTTAAAGACACAGGGGGCCCAACATTCTCGTGTCCCTGTGGGGCAGTAACTCTGGAGCCAGGAAGGGAAAACCTGTGTGGTGTGTGTGTGTGTGTGTGTGTTGTGTGTGGTGTGTGTGTGTGTGTGTGTGTGGTGCGTGCGTGCGTGCGTGCGTGCGTGCGTGCGTGCGTGCGTGCGTGCGTGCGTGCGTGCGTGCGTGCGTGCGTGCGTGCGTGCGTGCGTGCGTGCGTGGTGCGTCATGTTATTATTTGTGTGTGTTTGCACACTTTTACTTGCGTGTGATGTGTGTGTGTGTGTAACACAAGTATGTGTGTGTGAAGCAACATAACACGCTGGTCTCTTTACAGTAGTGTTGCAGTAAGATTAGCACGTCATTAGGGACAGTCGAAGACAAACAACACACACGAACACAGACACACACAACAAGACTACTACAACAACACACGCACACAGACACACACAACAAGACTAAAACACACACACACGCACACAGACACACACAACAAGACTAAAACAACACACACGCACACAGACACACACAAAAGACTAAAACAACACACAACGCACACAGACACACACAACAAGACTAAAACAACACACGCACACAGACACACACAACAAGACTAAAAACACACACACACACACGACACACACAACAAGACTAAAACAACACACACGAACACAGACACACACAACAAGACTAAACAACACACACGCACCCAGACACACACAACAAGACTAAAACAACACACACGCACACAGACACACACAACAAGACTAAAGTGACAGAAATCAACGGCAGGGCGTCGCCCCGGGACAATAGACACCTCATCTGTCATTACCAGACTAGCTGTTCCACTGGTTTAAAACTCTGCAGCCCAACAAATAATATACAATGCATTTATTGAACTAGGCAAGTCAGTTGAGAACAAATGCTAATTGACAATGACGGCCTACCCCGGCCAAACCTAACCTGGACAACTGTTCCCCGCCCTATGGGACTTCCAATCACAGCCAGTTGTGATACAGCCTGGAATCAAACCAGGGTCTGTAGTGACACTTCTAGCATTGAGATGCAGTGCCTTAGTGCGCTGCGCCACTCGGGAGCCCTGCATACAGTATACACAAAGTCCTTCACTATGAGGAGACTTGTAAGAAAGGAATGTGGAGAGCTGTTACCACTGGTCTGGTCCAGACAGGCAGAGGACTGTACTCTGCTAACTGTAAAAAGCATGGAAGGCACAGAATACACAATGGATTGGAGTCACACAGAAGCATTGCAGAGAATACAATGTCACTCAAACTGATCTGTTGTCTTGTGTGCATCCCATGTGCATTCACTATGCATGAGGTTGATGACAGAGAGGTTACATGGAGTTGGATGACAGAGAGTTATATGGAGGTAGATGACAGAGAGGTTACATGGAGGTAGATGACAGAGAGGTTACACAGAGGTAGATGACACAGAGGTTACACGGAGGTTGATGACAGAGAGGTTACATGGAGGTAGATGACAGAGAGGTTATATGGAGGTAGATGCCAGAGAGGTTACATGGAGGTAGATGACACAGAGGTTACACGGAGGTAGATGACAGAGAGGTTACATGGAGGTAGATGACAGAGAGGTTATATGGAGGTAGATGACAGAGAGGTTACACAGATGTAGATGACAGAGAGGTTACATGGAGGTTGATGACAGAGAGGTTACATGGAGGCAGATGACAGAGAGGTTACATGGAGGTATGATGACACAGAGGTTACACAGAGGTAGATGACAGAGAGGTTACATGGAGGTAGATGACAGAGAGGTTACATGGAAGGCAGATGACAGAGAGGTTACATGGAGGTAGATGACAGAGAGGTTAATGGAGAAAGATGATAGAGAGGTTACATGGAGATAGATGACAGAGAGGTTACTGGAGGTTGATGACAGAGAGGTTACATGGAGGTAGATGAACAGAGAGGTTACATGGAGGTTGATGACAGAGAGGTTACATGGAGGTTGATGACAGAGCGGGTTACATGGAGGTTATGACAGAGAGGTTACATGGAGTGGAACAGCGAGGTTAAACATGGAGGTAGATGACAGAAGAGCTTACATGGAGGTAGATGACAGAGAGGTTACATGGAGAAAGATGACAGAGAGGTTACATGGAGAAAGATGGACAGAGAGGTTACATGGGAGGTATGATGAGAGAGGTTACATGGAGGTAGATGACGGAGAGGTTACATGGAGGTAGATACAAGAGTTACATGGAGGTAGATGACAGAG
>NW_019946113.1:3293-34923 GCF_002910315.2 Salvelinus sp. IW2-2015
ACATGGAGGTAAGATGCAGAGAGGTTACATGAGGGTAGGAGAGTCCCAGAGTAATCAACAAGTACACGATGTGAGACAGGTTACATGAGGTAGATGACATGGATGACAGGAGAGAGGTGTAGGATGGAGGTAGATGACAGAGAGGTTACATGGAGGTAATGGACGAGAGTACATGCAGTGTAGATGACAGAGAGGTACATGGAGGTTGATGACAGAGAGGTTACGATGGAGGTAGATGACAAGAGGGTTACATGGAGGTAGAGTGACAGAGAGGTTACATGGAAGTATGGACAGAGAGAGATTACATGGAGTAGATGACAGAGAGGGTTACATGGAGAGATGACAGAGAGGTTACATGGGAGTAGATGACAGAGAGGTTTACAGGAGAGGAGATGACAGAAGGTTACATGGATGTTAGATGACAGAGAGTTACATGGAGGTTGATGACAGAGAGGTTACATGGAGGTAGATGACAGAGAGGTTACATGGAGGTTGATGACAGAGAGGTTATTATGGAGGTTGTGCATTTAAAAGCTACACTTGTTTAACGTGTTTCATAATTATACACAATCACACATACACACACAGGTTCCTGTTTCACGAGACACAGTCTGAGGTCTGCGATTATCTTGCCCACGCAGGGATCTAAGACCTTTAACAAAGGACTCTACAATGACGCAAAGGAATGACAAATGGTACAGCACGCATAAAATACCTTCCACATTTGGTGGAAAAGATGTACCTTTTTTTTGAAAAAAAAAGCTATGCATGACAGTCCATGAAATTCAGAAATGTACTGTTGAGTAAGTGTCAGATGGGTGTCTGAAATATTCTTAATTATTATTACAAAGAGCTGAGAAAGAAGGTAAACATGTTGGCCTGTGCAAGTCAGGGAATAGCAAGAACTACAACGTCACAGATAAACTACAAACCAAACAGAAGAACTACAACATCACAGAGAAACTACAGAACAAACAGAAAGAATACAACATCACAGAGAAACTACAGCACAACAGAAGAACTACAATGTTACAGATAGAAACTACCAGCACAACAGAAGAACTGACAATGTTACAAGAAACTGACAGCACAACAGAAGAACTTACAACTCACAGAGGAAACTGACAGCACAACAGAAAAGAACTACAACCGTCACAGAGAAACTACAGCACAAACAGACGACTACCAACGTCAGCAGAGAAAAACTACAGCACAACAAGGAAGGAAACATACAACGTCACAGAGAAACTACAGCACACAGAAGAACATACAACATCACAGAGAAAACTACCAGCACCAACAGAAGAACTACAACGTTACAGAGAAACATTACAGCACAACAAAAGAACCTACAACCATTACAGGATAAACTACAGCCACAACAAGAAAACTACACCATCACAGGAGAAACTACCACAAGCACAACAGAAGAACTCTACACACACAGAGAAACTACAGCACAACAGACGAAAAAATACAACGTGACAGAGAAAGGAAACTACCAGCACAACAGAAGAACTACAATGTTACACGAGAAAACTACAGCCACAAACTGTCACACCCTGGCCTTAGATTCTTTGTTTTCTTATTTTATTTTTAGTATAGGTCAAGGGTGTGACATGGGGGAATGTAATGTGTTTTTTGTATGTCTTAGGGTGGTGTAAGGGTTTAGGGGTGTTTATTAGAGTAGTATGGGTTTGTGTTTAGTATAGGTGTCTACATGGGTCTACTGGTGCCGAATTGGTTCTCAATCAGAGACAGATGTCATTATTGTCTCTGATTGGGAAGCCATTATTATAAGGCAGCCATAGGCACTAGGAATATATTATAATATAGAGTAATGTTGTTCATGTGATCTATGATTGGCATTGATTGCGCCATAGGCTATTTGAATAGCTTCAACGTTCGTCTAATGTTTGTTGTTTTAGTTTCCGATTGTTCCTTACTTATAATAAGAGAAGATGTATTTTTCCAACACGCTGCGCCTTGTCCTCTCTCTCTCCCATTGACCGATCGTGACAAAGAAGAACAACAACGTTACAGAGAACTACCGCAACAAACAGACGAAACTACAGCACACAACAGAGAACTACAGCACAACAGAAGAACATACAACGATTCACAGGGAAACTACAACACAACAGAAAACTACACATCTACAGAGAAACTACAGACACAACAGAAGAACCTACAACATCACAGAGAAAACTACAGCCACACAAGAAGAACCAAAACTATCACAGCGAGAAACTTACAGCACAACAGAAGAACTACAATGTCAACTACCAACAGAAAGTCAAGGAACTACAGCACAACAGAAGAAGAACTTACAATCTGTTACAAGAGAAACTACAGCACAACAGTAAGAACTACAACGTCACAGAGAAACTACAGCACGAAACAGAAGAACTTAGGCAACCGTTCACAGAGAGAAGGAAACTCAAGCACAACAGAAGAACTACACACTGTACAGTAGAAATACGCAACTAAACAGAAGAACTTACAAACGATCACAGAGAAACTTACAGCACAACAGAAGAACTACAATACAAAACTAAAAGACATACAGTCAAAGGAAACTACAGCACAACAGAAAAAACTACAACTCACGAGAAACTCAGCAGCAAACAGAAGAACTACAAACGCCTCCACAGAGAAACTACAGCACAACAGAAGCTCAATACACGTTACAAGAGAAACTACAGCACAAACAGAGAACTACAATGTTTACAGACAGAAACTACAGCACAAACAGAGAAGAACACAACGTTACAGAGGAAACTAACAGCACAACAGAAGAAAACTACAGCAACAACAGAGAAAACGTACAGCACAACAGAAGAACTACAACGTTACAGAGAACTCCAAGAACGCAGCACCAACAAAGAAAAACAAGAAAACTACAACGTTTACAGAGGAAACTACAGCACAACAGAAGAACTACCAACAGGTACCAGAAGTAAGAAATACCAGCACAACAGAAGAACTACAACATCACAGAGAAAACTACAGCACAAACAGAAGAACTACAACGTTACAGAGAAACTCAGCACAACAGTAAAAAACTAACAACGGTTACAGAGAACTACAGCACAACAGAAGAACTACAACTCACAGAGAAACTACAGCACAACAGAAGAACTACACACGTCCACAGTAAGAAACTACAGCACAACAGAAGAACTACAACGTCACAGAGAAAACTACAGGCACAACAGAAAAACTACAACTCACAGAGAAAACTACAGCACAACAGAAAACTACAACGTACAGAGAGAAACTACCAGCACAACAGAAGAATTACAACGTCACAGAGAAACACAGCAAACAAAAAACTACAACATCACAGAGAAACTACACAAACAATACAGAGAAACTACAGACACAACAGTTAGAGTAACACAAGTTACAGAGACAAACTACAGCACAACAGAAGAAACTTACAACAATCACAGAGAAACTACAGCACAACAGCACAGAAGAACTACAAGTTTACAGAGAAACTACGAGTCCACAAGCAGAAGAACGTGACAAACATCACAGAGAAAACTACAGCAACAGAAAGAACAACGTCAGAGAAACTACAGCACAGACAGAAAATTACACGTTACAGCACAGAAACCACAGCACAAACAGAAAAAACTACAACTCACAGAGAAACTACAGCACCAACGAGACAAACTACAACGATTACAGAGAACTACAGCACAACGAGAAAACGTACAACCAGTACAGAAAAAACTAGGAAAATCTCTTCTCCTCTCGCTCTCTCTCTCTCTTCTTCTCTCTCGCTCCTTCTCCTCTCTACAATACACACATACCTACCTATCTATCCTACTATTTATCTTACTCCCTTTTTCTCTCTCAGAGTCAGGGTCAACAAACACAACAGACCACTGTGTGAGTGCAGAACCTGGATGAGCCCTCAACTTGTGGTATATTTTTGTGTCCATAGCTTATGTTATGGATCCTGAGTATGTTGATTCTGGAGTGATCCCAGATCTGTTTCTGCTGTCTTTTCAATGACCATAGGAGTTGGCAAGACATCACGAACAGATCTGGGACCAAGCTAGTTGAATCTCTTTCCTTAGTGTCCCGAGGATGTCGACAATGGCCTGGTAATGGATGTAATCTGTAATAGCTTCCACAGAGCAGACATGGTTCTCAATGTACTGTGAAACCACTGGCCTAAAGACAACAGGCCTCAAAATAAACTCTGTTGATGCTGTTATGGTCATTTCAATGTTGTTGTTTTTAATTTACTGTAGTTGTTTGTGATGAGTGCTAGGTTTGTTAGAGTAGGCCAGTCAACTATAACAGCAGATGGAATATTGAGTTACACTATGAGTTTTTCCAGGCTAAGTTACCCGACAAAGACAAATCCTAGCCCAATTCACAGGTTACACAACTAGGGCTTGAGTTGTGTAACCTTTTTCCTGGGCAATATAAACTTCTGGCCCAAGTTGAGGTGCACAGAAGGGTTGAGTAACACCAAAGGAGGCCAGAGCCAATCAACATCAGCCATTTTGTGGTCAAGGGTGGACCCACGCTGGGGCCTCATTGCTCATTTTGGCAGCCATTTGTGTGCAATTAGTGTGGAAAAACAACAGAGTTGAGCCACAGTGAGTTGAGAGATCCAGACAAAAAATGCTGAGCAAGACTTCCAAAGAGCACTGGCTCATAAACATTAGAATTGAACGAAGAAAGAAGAGAGAATGGGAGGAAAGAAAGCGGAACGGCCAAATGGTGAAACGAAAAGAGAAGAGGGAGATTCATTTTTCATTCTAATTCCACCACTCTTCCTCAGGATGAGTGACTTTCATACGTCAGTAAAGCAACAGGCCCTCTTTCTCTCCACCTCTCTCTCTTTCTTTCCCTCAATCCATCCTCTCATACTAAGGCCAGAAGCCCCATAGAGAGGTCAGGAGAGAGCTGCCCAGTTTTAATGAGACCCCTACTTCTCCCTGTTTCTTCTTTATCTTTCTCTCCCTCCTCTTTCTCTCTCTCCTCTATCTCTCTCTCCTCTTTCTTGCTCCCCCCCCTTCGGCATCTAGCAGTTCAGACTCCCTCCTGAAGTGGAGTTAGTAGAGTAGAGGAACTATGATGAACAACTCCAACCTTCATTCCTACTATCCTCCTCTGTTCCCAACTCCATACAACTCCTTCCCTATTTCCCATTGTGACCATATCCTATTGTCCTTATTCCCTTATTGTCTCTATCTCTTATTGGTCTCATTCCCCGTTATTTTTGCTCCTCTCTGTTTATGTCTCTCCCTTATGTGTCTCTATTCCACTATTAGTCCTTTTCCCATTACTGTCCCTATTCCCCTTATTGTCTCCATCCCCTTATTATCCCTATTCCCCTATTGTTCTCCCTAACTTGTTCCCTATTCCCCTTATTGTCCTATTCCTGCCTAATTCCCTATATTCCCCTTTATTGTCCCTATTCCCTTATTATCTTCTATTCCCCTTGATTTATGCCCTATTCCCATTAGTTGTCCCTTATTTCCCTTATTGTCTCCATTCCCCTATTATCCTATTCCCCTTATTGTTCCTATTCCCCTTATTGTCCCTATTCCCCTTATTGTCTCTATTCTCTTATTGTCTCTATCCCGATGATTGTCCCTATTCCCTTATTGTCCCTATTCCCCTTATTGTTCTATTCCTTTATTGTCTCTATTCCCTATTGTCTCTATCCATTATTGTCCCTATTTCCCTTATTGTCCCTATTCCCCTTATCTGTCTCTATTTCCTCTTATGTGTCTCTATTCCCCTTATTGTCTCTATTCCCCTTAATTATCCCTATTCCCTATTCCCTTATATCCCTATTTCCCCTTATCTTCCTTATTCCCTTATTGTCCCTTATTCCCCTTATTGTCTCTATTCCCATACTGTCTCTATCCCATTATTGTCCCTATTCCCCTTATTGTCCTCTATTCCACTTATTATCCTATTCCCATTATGTCCCCTATTCCCCTTATTGTCTCCATTCCCCTTATTATCCCCATTCCCCTTATTGTCCCTATTCACCTTATTGTCCCCATTCCCCTTATGTCCCTATTCCCCTAATTCTTCCCTATTTCCCCTTATTGTCCCTATTTCCCCTAATTCCCTATGTCCCCTTATTATCTCTTATTCACCTTATTATCCCTATTGCCATTTATTATTACCACTCTCTCTCTGTCTCTCTGTCTCTCTCTCTGTCTCTCTCTCTCTCTGTCTCTCTGTCTCTCTCTCTGTCTCTCTCTCTCTCTGTCTCTCTCTCTCTCTGCCTCTCCTCCTGTTTTGTTCATCTGCCTTTTATTATCATTAAACTCACCTTCTGCACCTGCTTCCTGACTCCCAGCATAAACGTTACAGAGTATTTTAATCCATTGTGTTAAAAAGTACTACAATCTATTCACCCCAAATATCCTGTGTTGTATCAACCTCAATAATCAAAATCAGATCTCCTAGCTGGTTAGTTAACTAGTAGATGGCTGGTTTAACTAGCAGCCGTGTTCAGGTCATTTTAGCCCTGTATGTTTCCTCGCGTTTGTTTGTAGACATTTTGTTTTCTCTTGGGCCCAGGAGAGCGAACCAGAAGTCCCGACGCCGGTCGGGGAGTGTGGTGGTGGAGGTTTGTCTTATCAGATCACAACGTTCCATTTSACTTGTTCTGGAGGAACCGTTACTGTYACGCTGCTAGTATCCACCCTGAAAGTTTGTTTTCTCAGATAAAAAGAAAGGAACGTAGTTTTCTCTTCCAAGCGAMCAACTAGCTGCTTAACRATGGTTCCCTGTGGACTGGCTCAAAATGGCCGCCGACCTTGACGGTAAAAAATCKATTGATACGCACTTGACCCTAATTGCTCCTGTAAATTGCTCTGGATAAGAGCGTCTGCTAAATGACTGAAATGTAAATGGCCTTCAGCCTTCAATGAAGTACCCTGCTAGGCATTATGGGTAGGCTTTGTTGCTGTAAAAAGTAGTAAAGCCACATTCTAATTCTATGAACTGTATCTCAGTTCCCAGTTCTAGAACAYTATTTACACACCATCACGTTGAGAGATCGCAGCCCTGAGAACTGGACAACTGAAGATATTGTTTAAATGTTCATAATCCAAATAGTAATTCATTTCTCTCAAGTATCTTAGTCACAGCTCTCAATTAATGTCTCTGCAACCCTCTTGAGCTGTCTAACACTACGGTTCTGTTTGGGCAGGCATCGGGTGTATATATACACACACACACACACACACACACACACACACACACACACACACACACACACACACACACACACACACACCACACACCACAGCCACCACACACACACACACACACACACACACACACACACACACACACACACACACACACACACACACACACACACACACACACACACACACACACAGAGAGACAGAGAGAGAGAGAGATAAGATCTGAACTACGAAGAAGCTCCAACTCCGTGTGTCTTGGAAAGGGTGCAGGAGTATAAGCAACGTAGCGGAGACAGTGGTGGAATGTTTAGGATGCAGTGTGTTGTGGCGTAGAGTACAGTTTATTCATTGTATAGATTAGTTGCTTTGTACAGATGTCTTGTCAACTTTGTCAACTTTGTGCACTTAGGATGTCATCCTCCCTTCAGCAAAGCTACAGGCCTACAAATCTCAATGCTAAAGTTGACAAGTTCAGTTAACACTCCCTTCTCCCTTCCATTTTGTCTCTTGAATTCTGAGTAAATTACAAGTCTGGTGCCTCAGAAGATGATTATTACTCTCTGGCTCCTTTGAGAGACATAAACTCACACAGTCATTTGTTTGAAGAAGATGGATCCAACAAGAAAAAAGCACCCAACAATGTCTTGGTTTAATCCAAACGTCATGCTGCTTGCAAAAATAAATACAAGATGGCTGAGTTAGAGCACTGGTGTCTGTTGGCTGAGTTAGGAGCGCTGTGTGTCTGTGTGTGCATGTGTGTGTTGGCTGAGTTACAAGCACTGTGTGTGTGTGTGTGTGTATGTGTGTGTGTTGACTGAGTTAGTAGTGTTGCATAAAGAATACATGTTTTTTTAGGATTCTAGAGGTGTTGAAATGTATTGTGTGGTCGTTGAGCTCAGAGGAGACAAGACGAGGAGGACTGTCTTTTTCGGGGTCTGCTTTCGAAATGTGAGCCTTTGTGAATCTTTATAGCAGAATGGAAAAGGGAGGGAGAGAGAGAGAGAGAGAGAGAGAGAGAGAGAGAGAGAGAGAGAGAGAGAGGAGAGAGAAGAGAGAGAGAGAGGGGAAACAGAGGGGTAAAAGAGAGTGATAAAAGCGAGAGAAGGAAAGAAGGACAGAAAGCAACATTTTTAATTCAAAATGTTCCACAGGCACATTTTTACTGCCTCTGGAACACTTGACTTGTATTTTCCCTTACCTCATTCTTTCACTCTCTCTATTTTTACATAACACAATCATATAAACATAATAAGACCCCCTGGTCGGGGGCTACGATCACTTCTTACGTCCTTCTATCAAAACATCTGAACGGATGAATAGGTCTACATGTACCAAACAGCTGGTCGATGTCAATGTTGCAATTTACAATTTGGGTGTATGTTGGTTTGATGTCTCAACAATGTTGGAAAGCCTTTATTTTTGTGTTGCAGTTATCACAGAGGTCTGTCAGCTTTTCTGGCTCTGTTTAATACAGTCAGTTACGTACACCATATCGAAACCATCTGAAGATAATGTATCAAGTAGCCTGGCAATATGTCAATGTTGAAACAATGTTGTTTTTACACTGCTGCTACTCGCTGTTTATTACCTATGCATAGTCCACTTTACAGATTACCTCGACTAACCTGTAGCCCGCACACTGACTTGGTACCGGTACCCCCTGTATATAGCCTCGTTATTGTTAAGTAATTTCATATGTTACTTTTGATATATCGATTTTTTTCACATTAGTTTATTTAGTAAATATTTTCTTAACTCTATTTCTTGAACTGAATTGTTGGTTAAGGGCTGAAGCATTTCACAGTAATGTCTACTATACCTGTTGTGTTCGGTTTGATGTGATTTGATGTTGGACAGATGTTGGACAGATGTTCTTGTTGGGTTGCAGTCCATTAGCAATCTGGCCCTATTTAGTATAATATATTATGGGTTTCTGAGAGTTCTGAATTTGGACCAAGAACCGGCTGATTTCCATGTTGGATGTGGCAGTGTTGGAAAGCTAGAACCAGAACCTGGATCTACTGTAGATGCATTGTTGTTTACATGTTTTAAACTTGGTGTTGCACTTTTCTAGGTTCGGGGAGATGGGATAAGTTGAGCCTTTTTTACATTCAGCCTCACCACATCAAGGAAATATACACTGAGTATACTATACATTAGGAACACCTTCCTAATATTGAGTTGCACCACAAATTTTGCCCTCAGAATGGCCTCAATTTGTCAGGGCATGGACTCTACAAGGTGTTGAAAGAGTTCCACAGGGATGCTGGCCCATGTTGACTCCAGTGCTTCCCACAGTGTCATGTTTGGCTGGATGTCCTTTGGGTGGTGGACCATTCCTGAAACACACAGGAAACTATTTAGCGTGGAAAATCCCAGCAGCGTTGTAGTTCTTGACACAAACCAGTGCGCCTGGCACCTACTACAATACCCGTTAAAAGGCACTTAAATCTTTTGTCTTACCCATCACCCTCTGAGTGTCACACACACACAAACCATGTCTCAGATGTCTTAAGGCTTAAAAATCCTTATTTAACCTGTCTCCTCCCTTCATCTACACTGATTGAAGCGGATTTAACAAATGAAATCATTAAGAAATCATAGCTTTCGTCTGGATTACCTGGTCAGTCTGTCATGGAAAGAGTTGGTGTCCTAAGGTTTTGTACACTGTGTATATAGAGAGCGACCAAATGACAAGCTCTTAGAAAAAAAAATAGAAACTATTGGAACCAAGGCTTAAAAAGAACTGGCATTGGCAAAAGATGGAGGGAAAGTTGGAACATAACTAATGAAATTACAGTTAACGAAAATGTATGCTTAACCAGTATAAACTAATGTTAGAACAAAATTCACACATTTTATAGCACAAAGGCAGAGTCATACATTAAGTATAAAACTAACAATGACTCAATAATCCATGCCTACTGATAATGCTATTAAATCCTAAAGTATGGGCAGAGTTAGAAAGTTGGCAGTCAGAAGTATTACAATGAAAATGACTTTTCATCTGTCTGTCTGCATATTTCAAGACATGGCATATGAGGCGCAGTGAGACACCCGATGGGTTGGACGATACTTTTCTCCTCAATCATATTTAAAAAAAAGGTATACTTAAAAACTGGAATTCAAACAATCCTGATCGTTATCACAATGGAAAGGTCAAATGCTTTGTTATCTAGATGTTGAAAGTACGTGGGCGACAGAGAGAGAAGATGCAGTTTGAAGCCATGTTGCGGACAGTGATGCGGGCGCTGGAGATGGAGGTGTGAGCATGTGGGTCTGGGCAGGTGTGATGGAGTTGATGTTTGTGCATGTGTCTATATACTGTTGTTTGTATGTGTATATTTTGCAATGTAAATAATAATAATATAGTATTCTTTTTAACAAAGATATCTACATATACACTATATATACAAAAGTATGTGGACACCCCATCAAATGAGTGGATTCGGCTATTTCAGCCACATCCGTTGAAATCGACAACACAGCCATGCAATCATGCAATAATAAACAAACACTGGCTGTAGAATTGTCTTACTGAAGAGCACAGTGACTTTCAATGTGGCACCGTAATAGGATGCCACCTTTCCAACAAGTCAGTTAGTCAAATTTCTGTCCTGCCTGAGCTGCCCCGGTCAAACATCTAGGAGCAACAACGGCTCAGCCGCAATGTGGGAGGCAACACGAGCTCACAGAATGCGACCGCCGAGTGCTGAAGTGCGTAGCGTGTAAATATCCTCTTTCCTCGTTTGCAACACTCACTACAGAATTCCAAACTGCATCTGGAAGCAACGTCAGAACAAGAACTGTTTGTTGGGAGCTTCATGAAATGAGTTTCCATGGCGGAGCAGCCGCACACAAGCCTAAGATCACCACGCACAATGCCAAGAGTCGACTGGAGTGGTGTAATGTTCAGCGGCCTGTGGACTATGGAGCAGTGGCAGTCTGGCAGTCCTACGGACACATCTGGGTTTGGCTGATGCCAGGAGAACGCTACCTGCCCCAATGCATAGTTCCAACTGTAAAGTTTGGTCTGGGGCTGTTTTTCATGGTTCGGGCTAGGCCCCTTAGTTCCAGTGAAGGGAAATCTTAACGCTACAGCCTACAATGTCATTCTAGATGATTCCGTGCTTCCACCATTGTGGCAACAGTTTGGGGGAAGGCCCTTTCCACAAAGCAAGGTCCATACAAAAAAAAAAAAAAAGGTCCATACATTATAAATCGATATCGGTGTGGAAGAACTTGACTGGCCTGCACAGAGCCCTGACCTCAACCCCATCAAACACCTTTGGGATGAATTGGAACGCCGACTGCGAGCCAGGCCTAATCGCCCAACATCAGTGCCTGACCTCAATAATGCTCTTGTGGCTGAGTGGAAGCAAGTCCACGCAGCAATGTTCCAACCTCTAGTGGAAAGCCTTCCCAGAAGAGTGGAGGCTGTTATAGCAGCAAAGGGGAGACCAACTCCATATTAATTCCCATGATTTTGGAATAAGATGTGTCAAGGAGCAGGTGTACACAWACTTTTGGTCATGTAGTGTATTTCAGGATGTTGTGTATCCCTGGAAATAATCAAAATTCATAAACATTCCAGTTTGGTAAACATCGCTTGTACAAAAAAAGTGCTCTCCTGGCTGAAACTTACCCAGGGTATGGGGTAAGCTGACCGTGGGACAGGGTATGGGTAAGTTGAGCCATGGGACAGGGTATGGGGTAGTTGAGCCATGGACAGGGTATAGGGTAAGTTGAGCCGTGGGACAGGGTATGTAGTAAGTTGAGCCGTGGGACAGGGTATGGGTAAGTTGAGCCGTGGGACAGGGTATGGGGTAAGTTGAGCCGTGGGACAGGGTATGGGGTAAGTTGAGCCTTGGGACAGGATATGTGGTAAGCTGAGCCATGGGACAGGGATTGGGTAAGTTGAGCCGTGGGACAGGATATGTGGTAAGCTGAGCCGTGGGAGAGGGTATGGGGTAAGTTGAGCTTGGGACAGGATATGTGTAAGCTGAGCCGTGGGACAGGGTATGGGGTAAGTTGAGCCGTGGGACAGGGTATGGGGTAAAGTTGGCCGTGGGACAGGGTATAGGGTAATTGAGCCGTGGACGGGTATGGGGTAAGTTGAGCCGTGGGACAGGGTATGGGGTAGTGAGCCTTGGGACAGGATATGGGGTAAGTTGAGCCGTGGGACAGGGTATGGGGTAAGTTGAGCTGTGGACAGGGTGTGTAAGTTGAGCCGTGGACAGGGTGTGTGGTAATTGAGCCGTGGGACAGGGTATGGGGTAAGTTGAGCCATGGGACAGGGTATAGGGTAAGTTGAGCCGTGGGACAGGGTATGTAGTAAGTTGACCGTGGGACAGGGTATAGGGTAAGTTGAGCCGTGGGACAGGGTATGGGGTAAGTTGAGCCGTGGGACAGGGTATAGGATAAGTTGAGCCGTGGGACAGGGTGTGGTAAGTAGAGCCGTGGGACAGGTATAGGGTAAGTTGAGCCGTGGGACAGGGTATAGGATAAGTTGAGCCGTGGGACAGGGTTTGGGGTAAGTTGAGCCGTGGACAGGGTATGGGGTAAGTTGAGCCATGGGACAGGTATGGGAAGTTGAGCCATGGACAGGTAGGTAAGTTGAGCCGTGGGACAGGGTATGTGGTAAGTTGAGCCGTGGACAGGGTAGTGGTAAGTTGAGCCGTGGGACAGGGTATGGGGTAAGTTGAGCCGTGGGACAGGGTATAGGTAAGTTGAGCCGTGGGACAGGGTATGGGGTAAGTTGAGCCGTGGGACAGTATAGGGTAAGTTGAGCCGTGGGACAGGGTATGTGGTAAGTTGAGCCGTGGGACAGGGTATGGGGTAAGTTGAGCCGTGGACAGGGTATAGGGTAAGTTGAGCCGTGGGACAGGGTATGGGGTAAGTTGAGCTGTGGGACAGGTGTGTGGTAAGTTGAGCCGTGGACAGGGTGTGTGGTAAGTTGAGCCGTGGGACAGGGTAGGGGTAAGTTGAGCCATGGGACAGGGATATAGGTAAGTTGAGCCGTGGACAGGGTATGTAGTAAGTTGAGCCGTGGGACAGGGTTATAGGGTAAGTTGAGCCGTGGACAGGGTATGGGGTAAGTTGAGCCGTGGGACAGGGTATGGGGTAAGTTGAGCCTTGGGACAGGATATGTGTAAGCTGAGCCATGGGACAGGGTATGGGGTAAGTTGAGCCGTGGGACAGGATATGTGGTAAGCTGAGCCGTGGGAGAGGGTATGGGGTAAGTTGAGCCTTGGGACAGGATATGTGGTAAGCTGAGCCGTGGGACAGGGTATGGGGTAAGTTGAGCCGTGGGACAGGGTATGGGGTAAGTTGAGCCTTGGGACAGGATATGGGGTAAGTTGAGCCGTGGACAGGGTATGGGGTAAGTTGAGCCATGGGACGGGTATGGGGTAAGTTGAGCCATGGGACAGGGTATAGGGTAAGTTGAGCCGTGGGACAGGGTATGTGGTAAGTTGAGCCGTGGGACAGGGTATGTGGTAAGTTGAGCCGTGGGACAGGTATAGGGTAAGTTGAGCCGTGGGACAGGGTATGTGGTAAGTTGAGCCGTGGGACAGGGTATGAGGTAAGTTGAGCCTGGACAATATAGGGTAAGTTGAGCCGTGGGACAGGGTATACGTTAAGCTGCCTACAATTTTCTGTACTGAATTAAATATATTACCACAACATTTTTAAAACCATGTCTATCTTTATTTCCCAAACACAATTCCACACAATCACAATCGCTTTTTTGTCTTTTAATCTTGTTAAGCATCTTTTAACACAGGTCTAACACCAAACAAACACGTTTAACATAGGCCAGGCCCTGGTGTTACCTAATATCCCAGCAATAATACCTTGCATTACGCCATGGAAGAAAACATTTCAGTTTGCTCAATTTTCCATTGTCTCAGCCATTGTCCCCTACGTATCCCATGGCCGGTGTCTCAACTTACCCCAAGACAAACATTTTCAATATATTTGCCCACACAGCTAAACGGATGCACTTTCATACTACTGTAGGTTTAGGACGTCAAATTAAAGCTTATAGAGAGCCCAACTGTAGAGCCCAACTGTAGAGCCCAACTGATGTATAGAACAGCCTAATGATCTACTTTGGTTTAGATACAAGCATCACGAGACCTCTAACACAATCAATTCATTTCACTTGGTGAAAATCTGTTTTTTGGACCAAACTTACTTACCACTTTTTCTTCCTTCTCAGACTCCATGAGATGACCTCTTCCTAAATATTTGGTCAAATGATTCATTTGGTTTATGGTTTCCTGGAAACAAAGGTGGCTCAACGTACCCCTTGGGCTCAACTTACCCCACTCTCCCCTACAGTTTGAGCATGTTATTTAGTCAAAGGGTGTGGTTTCTGAAAGGACCAACGTGAAACAAGTTGGCAAAGTCAATGGTGGCAGTTGGCAATGTTGGAATGCTTTCTCACTTGGTTACATTCTAAATACCTGAGAGCTCAGTCAGATGTCTGCCTCTATTTAGTATTCAATATTCTGGAGTCAGAGGTGTGGTTTCTACTGTAGCTGCTAATGTCTGATCTGTATCAAAGCTTCTTCTTTTTGTGTTGCAGTTCTGCACATCTGGTGTAGATGATCATTCTGGCTGTGTTTCTGGCTCTGTTGGGAGATGGAGTCCCAGGTATAAGATGGGGAGCTACAGCGCTTTCTGTTTGAAAGCCGATCATCTGGCAAAGGATTGAGGGATGAGCCATGGTGTTTATGTGATGTGTGTGTGTGGAGGTGTTAAGGTGATGTGTGTGTGTGTGTCAGTGTGTGGTTATTTAAAAGTTGGTGGTGTGTTCTCAATGTGTGTGTATTTGTGTTGTGTGTCCGTGACTCGTGTGTGTGTGAGTTATGTGTGGGAGGACTGGTGCCTCTCCGGCACCCTTGAGGAAAGTTACATGCTGTGCTGCAGATGGAGCATGACTTCCCTCTAATCCCAGCAGCAGAGTGAGTTATCCCAATTTACACAAAGTGAGTTAAACCAACTTAGTTATTTGCAGTGAATGAAAATATGATTTTCTCCAACCCCCTCTTTGTCTCCCACACGTTGCCACATGAGGCCCACACTTTCACACGTTCTCATGTTCACTCACACATTCATACACACCATAAACAACACAAACACACACACACACACAAACACACACAGTCAGGGTCAGACCAGAGATGACCTTGATGCTGTGAATCAGACAGACAGGCACGTTGAGGGGCCACCTCTTGTCCAGTCAGGACCCCACGACGCAGCCCACCCACTCTATAAAGACCCCCACAGGGTTTGCACAGGAGGGAGGAAATGTGTGTGTGTGTGTGTGTGTGTGTGTGTGTGTGTGTGTGTGTGTGTGTGTGTGTGTGTGTGTGTGTGTGTGTGTGTGTGTGTGTGTGTGTGTGTGTGTAGGGCTGACTGCAATCTGATACATCTCTCAGATGTAATCGATCCATACATACCCTCTGTAATCAACATAATGGAGAACGTAACACAAACAAACCGTCACCGTGACCCCCTGTGTTGATCCCCCCCCCCCTCCCCCCACCTTTATCCCTCTTTCCTCTCTCCCTCCCCCCTCTCTTTTTCAGTTAGTGTAAATGAAAGACAGATGAATACCCCCATTAGGATTTCATGGTGGCTGGTTCAATGGGAAGCTGTTTATGTTTGCTGTGTAGTGAACCTTCTACACTAGGGCCTCYGTTTGATCCAAAATGGCCTCCTTGTTTCAAGGTGGCTGGTTCAATAGGGAGCTGTTTTTCACAGGAGGTTGGTGGCATCTTAATTGGGGAGAACGGGCTCATGGTAATGGCTGGAGCAGAATAAGTGGAATGGTATCAAATACATCAAACACAGGCTTTCCAGGTGTTTGATGCCATTCCATTTGCGCCGTTCCGGCKATTATTATGAGCCGTCCTCATAATTATGCCTCCTGTGCTGTTTATGTTTTCTGTGTAGTGGACCTTCTACAGTAGGGCTCTGTTTGATCCAAAATGGCCTCCTGGTTTTGGAGGGAAAGAGTGAAGTTGCCCATTAGATACTATATTACAGTTTAAATGTTTACAAATTAGATGCGCTGGAATTAAAGCAACTTCCAAAAATGAACACTCAGATCATAGTGATATTATGTCTGATCTCTCAAACAATGTAATTGATTTGATTGATTTTTAATCTGAGGGTATCCTGCTATTGCCACGCGTGTTGAATTATGCAAGGGAACGTGACAACAACAGTAATTCATGAGGCAGTCTAGACAGCGTTGGTGAGTGCAGGTAGGATAGACCGAGCAACTTGTTGGTGTTTGCAGCCCGGTTCCACCCCTTTACRTTAAAGGGAGTGAGGGAGAGTGAACGTAATTCCCTGAGGAGTTTGATTTCCAGCAGCTATTTGGAATGTAAAGCTCCTGCAGGAGATAGAGCTCTCCTTTGTGTTAACTTTCCACTGGATTCAAAAAAGGACAAGAAAAAGGAGGATGCTACTTATTTCTTATTCCTTGATTTAACTGTTGGTGGTTTGTTGCTTTAGTTATGGACATGGTTTTGATTCAAGGTTCTGAGGTCACTACTCAGCATTGGGGAGCAATAGATTTCTTCTTGCAAAGTGTTAGCAGGTTTTCAACCTTGCCCTCTGCCTTGTTGAGAGAGAGAGAGAGAGAGAGAGAGAGAGAGAGAGAGAGAGAGAGAGAGAGAGACTCTCCTGGTATCACTGAATAAAAATAAAAATATAACATTTAAAGTGTTGGTCCCATGAAATGAAAGAAAAAGCCATATCTCTGTCCAGTGTCTGTGTTCTTTTGCCCTTCTTAATCTTATMTTTTTATTGGACAGTCTGAGATATGGCTTTTTCTTTGCAACTCTGCCTAGAAGGCCAGCATCCCGGAGTCGCCTCTTCACTGTTGACGTTGAGACTGGTGTTTTGCGGGTGCTATTTAATGAAGCTGCCAGTTGAGGACTTGTGAGGTGTCTGTTTGTCAAACCAGACACTCTAATGTACTTGTCGTCTTGCTCAGTAGTACACCGGGAGTAGTACACAGCGTTGTACGAGATCTTCAGTTTCTTGGCAATTTCTTGCATGGAATAGCCTTCATTTCTCAGAACAAGAATAGACTGATGAATTTCGGGAAGAAAAGTCTTTGTTTCTGTCCATTTTGAGCCTGTAATCGAACCCACAAATGCTGATGCTCCAGATACTCATCTAGTCTAAAGAAGTCCAGTTTTATTGCTTATTTAATCAGCATAACAGTTTTCAGCTGTGCTAACATAATTGCAAAAGATTTTCTAATGATCAATTAGCCTTTTAAAATGATAAACTTGGATTAGCTAACACAACGTGCCATTGGAACACAGGAGTGATGGTTGCTGATAATGGGCCTCTGTACGCCTATGTAGATATTCCATTTTAAAAAATCCAGCTACAATAGTCATTTACAACATCAACAATGTCTACACTGTATTTCTGATCAATTTGATGTTATTTTAATGGACAAAAAATGTGCTTTTCTTTMAAWAACAAGGACATTTCTAAGTGRCCCCAAACTTCTGAACGGTTGTGTAGGTAATAGGGTGGCATTTGCTACACAGCCTGTTCCTAGGGCAACGTTCCTGGATTTAATCAAGTCCATTTGCACAATACAATACATCCATTCCTCTCTCAAACAGCCCCAATCCATCCAATGGACCATGTTACTACCAAAGACATGCTAAAGAAACCAAGCCAAACCAATACAACGGCATTAAGGGAGAACAACATGGCATCATTCAATGTTAATCTGAGCGCTAAGTGGGTGAGTTAAAGGTGAAGAATGCCATGGCAGTGATGTGAGATGGGAGGGAGGAGTTTCATTGACAGGGGATTAAGGAGATAGCTCCGTGCATGGTGTAGGGAGGCTTGGGGCGTTGCGTGAGTCTTCACTCTGTTCTTGGTCTTTGTCTTGTGGTTGATACCAACCGTCCATAGATCTCTAAATAGGCCTCTGGATGTCTTTTTGGCAGGACTGATGGATTCATCTCCTTCTGTTTTGCTTTCTCTTTCTCTCTGTCCACTGTTGGAGAAAAGAAGACTGACTGTCTTGAGGCTCTCTCTCTCTCTCCGTCTGAGAAAGACTGACAGTCTTGGGCTGTCTTGAGGCTCTCTCTCTCTCTCTGTCTGAGAAAGACTGACTGTCTTGGGCTGTCCTGAGGCGCTCTCTCTCTCCGTCTGAGAAAGACTGACTGTCTTGGGCTGTCTTGAGGTACTCTCTCTCTCCGTCTGAGAAAGACTGACTGTCTTGGGCTGTCGTGAGGCTCCTCTCTCTCCGTCTGAGAAAGACTGACTGTCTTGGGCTGTCTTGAGGCTCTCTCTCTCTCCGTCTGAGGAAGAATGACTGTCGAGCTGCCTTGAGGCTCGCTCTCTCTCCGTCTGAGAAAGACTGACTATCTTGGGCTGTCGTAGGCTCTCTCTCTCTCTGTCTGAGAAAGACTGACAGTCTTGGGCTGTCTTGAGGCTCTCTCTCTCTCGTCTGAGAAAGACTGACAGTCTTGGGCTGTCTTGGAGCTCTCTCTCTCTCCGTCTGAGGAAGAATGACTGTCGAGCTGCCTTGAGGCTCGCTCTCTCTCCGTCTGAGAAAGACTGACATTTGGGCTGTCTTGAGGTACTCTCTCTCTCCGTCTGAGAAAGACTGACAGTCTTGGGCTGTCTTGAGGCTCTCTCCTCTCCGTCTGAGGAAGAATGACTGTCGAGCTGCCTTGAGGCTCGCTCTCTCTCCGTCTGAGAAAGACTGACTATCTTGGGCTGTCTTGAGGCTTCTCTCTCTCTCAGTCTGAAAAGACTGACAGTCTTGGGCTGTCTTGAGGCTCTTCTCTCTCCGTCTGAGAAAGACTGCTGAGTGTTTTGCTGGTTGTAATAGTTTTCCTAACTATATAGCGCAGAATCCATCTGAAAGCTTCGCCCCGATACAGTGAAATCTTCACTCATAACCAATTTACTTTACCCATGATGGTTGTGTCTCTCTTTGCCAATAGCATTATATTTTATTGTGCCTTGTTCAATCTAACCACCTGTAACTGATAAGCTGGGCTGTGTGCCTGCACAGATAGACAAAGAGGGTTACGCCCTTGGAAAGAGAGTGGATAATCTCTTCCAACTGATTTTTATTACCTTGCAGTCTACTATTAAACGATTTACGTGCTGAGTAGGGGTGTGTGTGAGGTCATAAGCACACACACACACACACACACGTTCAAACACTCCCCCTTCTCCCTCACATCTGTTTCACCGTCGGACCGTGTCCTGTTCCAACACTTAAACATTTAATCAGTGATCCCCAACAGACGTTCCAGCAGCAGACACACACAGTCAACCAACCAGCCAACCAGCCAGCCAACCAGCCAGTCAGTCTAGGGGGTCCAGCCTATCTGCTCCGGGCTTCTTTCTCATATTCCTGCCCAGTTTGATCCATATACCGTACCTACCCTGCCTCTCAATATTATAGCCGTATACTTAATGTCCCTCTGGGCACACACTGGTTGAATCAACGTTGTTTCCACGTCATTTCAATGTTATTACATTTACATTTAAGTCATTTAGCAGACGCTCTTATCCAGAGCGACTTACAAATTGGAAAGTTCATACATATTCATCCTGGTCCCCCCGTGGGGAATGAACCCACAACCCTGGCGTTGCAAGCGCCATTGCAAGCGCCATGCTTATTACATTGAACCAACGTGGAATTGACGTTGGGTGTATGTGCCACAGTTTTCCTGTCTTTACATGACTAAACCCTTGTACTAAGGATTCACACACAAGGAGGGCAGGAGTCTGCATGAGAGCATAACTGACCTTGTCTGGCCCGTCACCATGACAACGTCATTACAGCCCCGTTGTTTAGCACCTGCTAAGACAGCCCGTAGTACACGTAGTACAATAAGCCACACACTCATACACACACCAGGCTAGACCAGAGAGGCTCAGGGAGTAGCTAACAAGACTAAACATTTCAACAGAGTGTAATTTGGATGGAGGGACACAATGTCCTTTGTGTTGAGAGGAAAGTGTGTGTGGATGGAGACYATGCATGGAGGGACATGAAGACACACACACACAGGGAGGGAGGGACAAACAACATTTTGAGGCTCTACAGGGAGATAGTTGTGTGAAAGGACAGGAAGTGTACTGGTGTTTTCTTTCAATGTACTGGGGCTTGTCAAACATGAGCAGAATAGAGGCCATACATAAGGGGAAATAGTACCGATGTACTAGAAGGCCATTTCATGTGAGAGTAGAAGATGAGTTGTATAATAATATATATTAACATAGAAAGTTTTCCWTTTAAGTGTCTTCACCTTATGCACAGGAAGTGGTACTCCARGGCAACATTTTCCTCCACATTATAATTTGCRAATGTATAAGATATTCTTTATTCCTCCAACCTCAGTTTTCTGTCTGGCCTTTTCCCACCAGCGSCAGGAAATGAAAGAAAGGTCGCCCGTAGGAAAAAGCAAAWMCGGAACACTGGAAAACTGGACAACATTTGGTTACGAATCCACAGGGAAAGCACAATTATTGATCTGAAAACAAATAGTCCTTATTTGAAGTCTCTCGCCCAGCCCTAACCACACCCACACACACGCACCCAMACACGCACACACACACACACGCGCACACACACACACATTTGAAACACACACACACATTTGAAGTCTACCTCACTTAGCCCTAACCAACCCACAGGAAACCACACGTCTCAGAGTGACAGGGATACATGGTGCCCATACACTCCCATCAGGTTCCGAGCTGGTGACAGAAAACAGACGTCCACAGCTGTGTTTGACGTCATGCTTTGGTTTCTCCACACACARCACACGCCCGGGAGTATTGAATGATCTCTGGTGAAGTCAGTACATAATGCCCTTGGTGAGGTTTGGCAGGAACACTTAACCTCCTAATTTCAGCCTCACAAATAACATGATCCCAAGTCTATCATAGATAGGTTAACCGTTATTCCCATCATAGATACAATTAACAAACAATGATGAGCTTATCAGCTTTTATAATACTTATTGCATCATATCAACTGGCATTTCCCTTGACTTAAGACCAAAAAAAAGTAGGTTGGTCCTTCAGTTGGTTCTACCAACTACAGTCTACTCTTTAGTAGACTGTGCGCCAAAAACAATTTATCTGTTATCTCCTAACGTCTCTTTACGCCCCTTTTCTCCTCTCCTCCCTCCCTCCCTCCCTCACCTCTCTCTCTCCCACTTCCCAGGACATGGAGGGCACGTCTAAACCTGTCTCTCATTCGGCCACGGCAACAGCCAATAAAAGCCAGGCTTGTTGCCTGGGTGGGTGGCGGTGGAAATTCAATAAGTCAATTGTCGTCTACTTGAAGCCGGAGAGGAAAAGCCTTAAGGTTTTCCAGACATTTCCTGAGGGAGGGATGGAGGGAGGGGATTAGGTGAAAGAGAGGTGGTAGAAGTAGGAAAGGGTTTAGCCTAGGTAGAAGAAAGGGGGAGAGTGGAGGAGAGGGAGGTTGGACGTTTGGTGGAAGAGAGGGAAGGAGAGGAGAGAGGGGAGAGGGGGGAGGGTAGGGAGGGGGGAGGGGGTTACCCAAAATAGCTAAACACTCCAATACATCCCCCCTTGTCTTGTCCCTACACGAGGGCATATAAAGAGTGTTTGTGCTTGGACACTACATACCCCATTCCTCCAGGTTCAAAGGTCTTGCTGGGGGGTGAGGGATCAGGGGGAACCAGCCCCCTGGCTGTGGAGCAGTTTAAAGTAGGCTTTGTGTAGCCAGGACGGTGTGTGAGGAGTAGGATGAACGTGAATGGGACAGAGTTTTGAGTGCTGGGGAATGAGGTCTTTGGGAAGAGACTGTCATGTAAAACCTCTTTGATCTTAACAATGGTGGCAGATATTTTATTTTCCCTCAAACTGAATAAAATGGAAACATTGATTATATTATTCTAGATAATGCAAGACATTAGTGAAACCGTCTTTTCTGTATATTTATGGGCAGTGAACAGTATGTTTGTATATAGGCCATGTGCGTGGGTGTGTGCGTACTTGCGTGTGTGTGGAAGGTCCAGTGGAGGACCTGCTATTGTTTTCTTATACAAACACTACGCTCCTCTCTAAACCCAAAGCAGCTGTTTCTGACTACAGCTCTGAATACGTTCCAATACGCCCCAATACAATCCAATACACCCCAATACAATCCAATACACCCCAATACAATCCAATACACCCCAATACACTCAAATACAATCCAATACACCCCAATACAATCCAATACACCCCGATACACTCAAATGCATCCCAATACACTTCGATACACTCCTATACACCAATACACTTCATACAATTCCATACACTCCAAAACACTGTAATACACTACAATACACCCCAAAACACTCCAAWATACTCCAATACATGCTTATACACAGCAATAAACCCTGATAAACTCCAATACTCCAATATACTCCAATACACTTCAATACATTGCAATACACTCTAATGTATTTCAGTACACTTCAATACACTCAAATACACTCCAATACACTTTAATACACTCCAATTGACTCCAATACACTCAAATAGACTTCAATACACTCCAATACACTCCAAAACATTTCAATACCCGCAAATGCACTCCAAAACACTTCAATACACCTCAATACACTCCAATATACTCCTATACTCCAATACGCTCCATTACACTCCTCAATACTCCAATATCCTCCAATACACTCATAAATACACTTCAATACACTCCAATACATTTCAATATACTCCAATAGGCTCCATTACACTCCATTTACACTCCCAAACTCCAATTATCCTCCAATACACTCATAAATACACCTCCAAAACACTTACAGTAGAGCTTCAATACACTCCAATACACCTCAACATACTCCAATACACTCCATACACAATACTCAAACTCCTCCAACAAAATTGTCTTCATCAACAAGGTAACTGTCAGGTGAAATGTATACATTTTGGAATTCCCCTCTCTTGAGTTATGAATTTAGGTTCTCAAACTTTCCCCTAAAAGTGTTTTGGTCAGGAACATCAGGGAAATTTAATGCAGGGACATTGCTTTAAAGTGCAGTCAGACGTCGGAGCATTGTGGTTTGTTTGAATCCCGGGCCCTAGTCTCTTCACAACAAACAACAAGCCAGTAATTCACCAAGGTGTTTATGCTAGCCTAGTGTTCAGTCCTGTGACGTCTGTATCCAGTGGTGGAAGTGTTGTAATTCCAGAGTGCTTAAGAGTTTCATTCTGCCTCAGAAAATGGAGCCCATTAGTCCTTCCAGCCTGGGTAAAACAAGACCTTTGGGTTCCTCTAGTTAAATGGAATACCAATTAAGGCCTAATTTAATTAAATGTGTATTAAGTTTCAGACAGGAAAAGGGTTATTGAGAGACAGCTTTATTCGCGCTGCATGCCTTTTCTTGTGAGAACCAATCGTGTTAGGCAGAACGCAAAGCTAACCAGAAGGCTACACCAGAGGAATCCATTTTTGGATAACAAAGTGCCTTTCAATATTCTTGAGATGGCATCCAACAGGCTACACCAAAGAAGTCCATTTTCAGAAAGAGTATGCTGAAGTGATTATCAGAGAGAGTATGCTGAAATGATTATCAGAAGAGTATCTGGAGTGATTACAGAAGAGTATGCTGAAGTGATTATCAGAAAGATATGTTGAAGTGATTTTCAGAAGAGTATGCTGAAAGTGATTATCAGAAAGAGTATGCTGAAGTGATTATCAGAAAGAGTATGCTGAAGTGATTATCAGAAGAGTATGCGTGAAAGTGATTATCAGAAGAGTATGCTGAAGTGTTTATCAGAAGAGTTGCTGAAGTGATTATCAGAAAGAGTATGCTAAGTAGAGTTTCACGAAATAGAGTGATGCTGAAGTGTATTATCAGAAAGAGTATGCTGAAATGATTATCAGGATACAGAGTATGCAATGATAGAGAGACTGAAGTGTTATTATCATGAAAGAGCTAGGTTATGCTGAGTGATATCCAGAAAAGATTTATTGCTGAAGTGATTATCAGAAGAGTATCTGAATGTATTATCCAGAAAGAGTACTAGAAGTGATTATCATGAAGGAGTATGCTGAGTGATTATCAGATAAGAGTATGCTGAAAGTTATCAGAAAGAGTATGCTGAACCTATTATCAGAAGAGAGTTGCTGAAGTGATTAATCTAGAAGAGTATGCTGAAGTGAATTATCAGAAAGAGTATGCTGAAGTATTATCAGAAAAACGAGCGTTGCTACAGTGATATTTCCAGAAAGAGTATGCTGAAGTGATTATCAGAAAGAGAGTATGCTGAAGTGATTTTCAGAAAGAGTATGCTGAAGTGATTATCAGAAAGGGTATGCTGAAGTGATTTTCAGAAAGAGTATGCTAGTTTGAGATGCATTTGTCCCTAAACACTGATTTGGGGTCCGTTTTTGTTTCGGCCTCCTAAAAGTTGAAAGCTGATCCTAGATGTGTAATTAAAGCCTGTGCTAGAATGCATACTAAATGCATAAAGCATTTGAAGAGACATTGAGATATGTCATTCATCCTTCATTCAGGCGCCATGTTGCCTTTGTGCCAGAGGGCTCCCTCTCCAAGGCTGCTTAGACATCCAACAGACACAAAACATGGATGTGTGTGCAGTTGTAGTAAACTTTCCCTTTCTTTCTCCCTCTTTCTTACTTTGTTTGTATCTATCGCTCTCTCTCTCTCCAACACATTTTGTTCAGGTGTACGTCATACTCAGGGGAAAGTGAAAACCAACATTTGGGAATGTTTTGTGTGTGTTGTACAAGGTCGTAATATGGCATAAGTTATATCTACTAGACATAAACTGCGTTCAATAGTCAGGGGTTGAAGGCTTGAAAGGCCAGTTTGAGACATTATCTAGACCAAAGATCAGTGCATAGTTTCATCCCCCTCACCTCCTCAACCCTCCTCCCCTCTCCTCACCCCACCTCCCCGCAGTGCAGAAGAAATATCCGCCAGCGCAGAGAAGAAATATCCGCCAGCGCAGAGAAGAAATATCCGCCAGCGCAGAGAAGCATGAGATTGAACTTCACTCAACTCTCTAGCTTGCCCCTTTCAAACTGACACTTAAAGCACAGCCTGTGTTCATAGTAAACGCACACCAGAAGTTGCACGGAATTTCACCACATTCCGGTTTGCGCTCAGCAGACCTGACATTTGCTCAGTGCCGAAAAACATTTGAGGGTACATTGCTCCTCCCCCCTTTCCACCCTTACACCACCTGCAAACTGGCCTGTTTTAAATAAAGCTATATTTGTCAAATAAATACAATTCTTTATCTTCCTTTTTTCTCTCTCTTTTCTTCCCCCTGTCTCCCCCCTAAGGTCTTTCCCTCTGTCTTTCCCTCTATTGCACTATTGCAGGGTCATCGCGACAGTTTTTGAGTGACAGGCTGTGAAGTTCAAGTTTTTGTTAATTATGGGATTATTTGGATAGTGTCTGCATACACACTTCCCCCTCGTCCTCATCCTATGCAATATTGCATTATTCTAGACACCGAACCCCTTAACCCATGCATCAAAACACCAGACACTACTCAGGACTTGACTTTCCTTACAGCCATTCCATGTATGCTAGCAAGTCAAAATGAGAGGAAAAACATATCATTCAGAATAATGAAAATGCACAACAGAAGAAAAGGAATCACACAAGAAACTCGACTGTCTGCTTTTAACACTATTCTGAATGCTATTCTTAACAAACATCCTCAGCCAAGCATCCAACAATCTTTAGAATAAAACATGCTCTTCTTTCACAAAACACACAAACATAAACTCAGCAACTCAGCATGTGTAAATATTTGCATGAACATAACAAGATTCATCATCTGAGACATAAACTGAACAAGTTCCACAGACATGTGACTAACAGAAATGGAAAAAGGAACAAAGGGGGGGTCAAAATGAACAAAGGGGGGTCAAAATAACAGTAACAGTCAGTATCTGATGTGGCCACCAGCTGCATTAAGTACTGCAGTGCATCTCCTCATGGACTACACCAGATTTGCAAGTTATTGCTGAGAGAAGTTACCCCACTCTTCCACCAAGGCATCTGCAAGTTCCCGGACATTTCTGGGGGGAATGGCCCTAGCCCTCAACCTCCGATCCATCAGGTCCCAGACATGCTCAATGGGATTGAGATCCGGGCTCTTCGCTGGCCATGGCAGAACACTGCCATTCCTGTCTTGCAGGAAATCAAGCACAGAATGAGCAGTATGGCTGGTGGCATTGCCATGCTGGAGGGTCATGTCAGGATGAGCCTGCAGGAAGGGTACCACATGAGGGAGGAGGATGTCTTCCCTGTAATGCACAGCGTTGAGATTGCCTGCAATGACAACAAGCTCAGTCCTATGATGCTGTGACACACCGCCCCAGACCATGATGGACCCTCCACCTCCAAAATGGATCCCGCTCCAGAGTACAGGCCTCGGTGTAACGCTCATTCCTTCAATGATAAACGGGAATGCAACCATCACCCCTGGTGAGACAAACCCGTGACTCGTCAGAGAAGAGCACTTTTTGCCAGTCCTGTCTGGTCCAGTGATGGTGGGTTTGTGACAATAGGCAACGTTGTTGCCGGTGATGTCTGGTGAGGACCTGCCTTACAACAGGCCTACAAGCCCTCAGTCCAGCCTCTCTCGCCTATTGCGGACAGTCTGAGCACTGATGGTGGGATTGTGCGTTTATTGGTGTAACTCGGGCGTTGTGTTGCCATCCTGTACTGTCCCGCAGGTGTGATGTTCGGATGTACCGATCCTGTGCAGGTGTTGTTACACGTGGTCTGCCACTGCGAGGACAATCAGCTGTCTGTCCTGTCGCCCTGTAGCGCTGTCTTAGGTGTCCACAGTACGGACATTACAATTTATTTTCCCTAGTCACATCTGCAGTCCTCGTGCCTCTTTGCAGCATGCCTAAGGCACGTTCACGCAGATGAGCAGGGACCCTGGGCATCTTTCTTTTGGTGTTTATCAGAGTCAGTAGAAAGGCCTCTTTAGTGTCCTAAGTTTTCATAACTGTGACCTTAATTGCCTTCCTCTGTAAGCTGTTAGCGTCTTAACGACCATTCTACAGGTGCTGTTCATTAATTGTTTATGGTTCATTGAACAACCATGGGAAACAGTGTTTAAACCCTTTACAATGAAGATCTGTGAAGTTATTTTGATTTTTACGAATTATCTTTGAAAAACAGGCTCCTGAAAAAGGGCCGTTTGTTTTTTTTGCTGAGTTTACAAAAAATCGAGGGAAGCAAAAATGTTTACTCACCAGCAATTTCCTGAGGAATTTGAAAGTTAATTTTAAAAACCTGCCCCGTCTGAAAACCACAAATGGCTGCTTTGAGCCTCTCAGCTGGAACAATGGTGCTGGCGCACATGCCACCTGCCAAGAGGAAAATAATCCCTTCTTTCTTCATCCTTCTTCATTATCGAATTAAAGTAAGAAGAAGGAGGGACCACACAGGTAAGAGAGTATCGGTACATTACACACACCACCACCACTACAACCCAAAGGGCAAAACCTGGTCCAATCAACTTTCCTTCCACGTCATTTCAACCAAAAAATTCAAAGTGATGATGTTGAATCAACGTGGAAAACTGATTGGATTTGAAAAAAGTCATCAACGTAACGGCATTTCACCCAACTTTTAAACCTGAATCCAATGACATGGTGATTTTTTTTGTTGATTCAAGTTGAATTCACATTAGTTGACAACTCAACCAAATATAAATCAAAACTAGACGTTGAACTGACATCTGTGTCCAGTGTGAAGTTGTTAAAGTTTCACTGATGAATCCATCGGAGGACTGTGTGGCACAAACACGTATACATTAGAAAGTCTGGTTGTATCTCTTGTGATTTTTAGGCCTAGCTTAGGACCCTATTTAGACTTGAGATAAGTTGACTTGACATGGGCTTAAGTCCAAAATGCAGACCCATGTTAAGTCTACTAACTCAAGTCTGAATCGGGCCCCTAGTCATGTATCTATATGTATGTTTTCAAGGCCTGACTATTGACGACCCAGTGATATATTTGCTGGTCTGACTACTGCAACCTGCCAAGTCATCTCCACAGCGTGGCTGACTCACATACCTGAGACATGAGTCCTGCTCGGAACAGAGCAGAGGGGAGTTCTGTTTCTGTCCATTTATTTGGTTCCCATGGAGACAGACACAGAACAGGATGCCTGAGAAGGACTGGAGAGAGACAGTGTGGTTTTGGAAAGACTTCTCCACCCAAAGACCACACAAACAGAGCCCTGTACACTGACTAATCTAAATAAAATAAAACGAACAGATGGGCCCCTGACAGCGTATCACACTTCAATATAGCATTACCCTGCTCAGAAACTACAAACTGCATCAATGATTTCCTTTCAAGTACATTCAGCCCAAACCTCCCTGACATAGATTTGTCTGTGAATAAATGTAATGAGATCAATCATAAAGGAGCCACAAAAGCAAATGTATGCAAAAGAAAAAACAGTGCTAATTGGAAACCTCAAAAGAGAAATGGTTAAGGATATTTTTTTGTTGTTGATCTTTATCAAATAGAAAACATCACAAATCACAGGATAGAGACGTAGGGCAACAATATTGTGACACATTGAAAGAATATACAAACAAAGCCTCAGATGGAAGCATTTTGAGAACTCTGAAAGCGATTGAAGACTCCATTGATGGACACCAGTTGTGGGAGGAAATGGAATGGTCTAAATGGACAACAGAGGAATGACCGAAACATGCAAACATTTGAAAAGATCACTTTTGAAAGTATCTATGGAATAATACCATCAGAAGACCTTACTTTAAACCCCCAAAAATATGCAAGGAAAACTCAGCTCTAGAACACACAATTAAAAACAACCAGAACCCACTTGACTACCAAGTTACACACGCTGAACTTTCAACAACAAAAAGGCATGTAGCCCTGATAGCATCAGGAATGAAATGCTTAAACAGAGTACTCCTGAGTTGCAAGATGCCTTATTCAAACTATTCATCCTGGTTTTGAGAGTGGCTGCTTGCCTGATACTTGGAACCAGGGCTCATAACCCCCATATATAAAACAGGTGACAAATTAGACCCTAATAACTACAGGAGAAAATGTGTCACCAGTAACATGTGGAAACTGTTATACAGACTTCCTCACACAACATAACGCACGGGTGCGGTCAAACGACTCTTAAGGATTAAGTCCAACCCTGTTCAACGTCTACATCAACGAAGTAGCAGTGTCGTTGGACCGATCTGCCCCCTGGACTCACCCTCAAAGATGAGGTCAGATTCCTGCTCTATGCAGATTACCTTGTCTTACTGTCACCAACAGAGCAAGGTTTACAGGAACAACTTAACATATTTGGGAATACAGCAAAACTGGCAATCAACATGAACTTTCAGAAAACCAAAGTTGTGATTTTCCAGAAAAAGGCCAGGAATCAGAGCAGCAGAAACACCTTCATGGTTAAACACACCATGGTTGAACATGCCAATGGTACAACTACCTGGGACTAAACAATCAGAGCCTCTCGGATTTGGTCTGGCAGTGAAAACACAAAAGAAAAGCCTGCAAAGCATTTATCACAAATAATTATTCGTATCAAATCCGGTGCTAAATATTCAACAGTGTAATTTGACTAATTGTACCATATGGAAGAGTGGTTTGGGATCAACCTGTAATCACAATTATAAGCATTGAGAGAAAACCCAATAGAAGATCTACAACAGAATTCTGCAGAATTATCTAAATATCAAAAGAAAGTACTAAATAATGCAGAGCGAAACTCTGAAGATTCCCTGTAATTGTAAAGGACACTCACATTTAGTCACCATTTGAAATTAAGCCCCAAAACATTCTTGCAATTCAAAGCACTGGACAACCAAGAGGAAAGTATTTACTAATGACATAAAGCTGAGAATTATTAACTGTAGTTCATTATCCTCATTTTATTATACTGTACTATACTGTATTTACTGAAATGCTTGGACCACTATACTGCTTTGGCAATATCTACAAATTGTATTTCATGACAATTAAGCAATCAGAGAGAGAGAGAGAAAGGCAGAGGGAGAGAAGAAAGAGAGAGAGCAAAAGAGGGAGAGTGAGGGGGAGAGTGAGGAGAGAGAGTGAGGGAGGGAGGGAGGGAGGAGAGAGAGGGGAAAGAGAGAGGGAGAGAAAGAGAGAGAGAGAGAGAGAGAGAGAGGCCTTTGAGTCTGTTACTGTTTTTTGTTAAAAACAAATAGTTTCTTCTCACTTTGTTGATTTATTTCACTTGCTTAAGCAATGTAACATATGTTTCCCATGCCAATAAAGCCCTTAAATTGAATTGAGAGACAAAGAGCGACACAGAGAGCGAGAGAGAGAAGTGGTGTGTGTGTTTTCTAATCCTTGTAGGCTAGTACTGGTGGGTACTGCAGTCATTTACCAATCTCCCACAAAGCAAACAACCAGGACTTTAATCTATTCATTTATAGGATTTAAATTGTCTTATGTTTGTCATATTTTCCCATTGGCAAAACCTTCTTGATGATTTAGGAAAAATACAAGAACATTTTGTTCATTCCAGTAACCAACACAGCGTCATAAAACCCATCATTTGGGGGTTTGGAGTAAGAGGTGGCGAGGAGGTTGAAAGGGAGGGGGATGCAGGTGAAATGGTGGTGATGTGTGTGTGTCTCTGTGTGTGTGTGTGTCTGTGTGTGTGTGTGTATTCCTAGCTATAATTTCTGGGAATGGCCTTGCAACAAGCTGGCAACACACATCTGTCTGTCGTTCCTTAAATCCCCAGTCAGTAGGAAAGACTGACTAATGCCCTAATGCTTATATTACTAGGGTCATTAAGCACTGTGTGTAACATTCAACCCGTATTCACTGTATGCTTGAGGACCTGAGGTGAAGTAATGTATTAAGGTTATGTACAGTGTATAGTATGTACAGTAGTGAATGTGTTTGGTCCATATTGACTACTGTGGGGAGTTTAAAGGGGATTTAGTGATGATGTAATAAATGTGTAGTAAATGTGTTTGGTCCATATTGACTACTGTGAGGAGTTTAAAGGGGATTTAGTAACTGATGTAATGTGTAGTAAATGTGTTTGGTCCATATTGACTACTGTGAGGAGTTTAAAGGCGATTTAGTGATGATGTAATAAATGTGTTTGGTCCATATTGACTACTGTGAGGAGTTTAAAGGGGATTTAGTAACTGATGTAATAAATGTGTAGTATGTGTATGTAGTACGTGTGTGTACTGTACTGTAGTATTTGTGAGTGTTTTATGATACAGTTGGTCTCACACAATGATGTATATGTCTATGGTGTCAAAAACCTAAAAGACAGAAGCCCTGTTTATACCTGCCGTTAACATGCGACCTTCATTCTGA
>NW_019946114.1:0-1852 GCF_002910315.2 Salvelinus sp. IW2-2015
AAATTAACGTTACTAGGAATGACAGGTGCGTTAAAGCGAGATCCGAGAAATTAATGGCGGAATATAGTTTTTGCATTTTAACAGAACAACGAATTAACATCATAATAGTTCTTACTATTTGGATGAGCTTCATCAGAATCTTGTGCAAGTTGTCCTTTGTCCAAAAGAATGTTGCTTGTGTTGTACGTCCTCTTACAACTTCGGAACTAGCAGCTAACATGCTACGTGCAACACATGTCCATCCTCAAGCCAATACTCGAAAATTCGAAAATAGCAATATCTCGCATAAACTGATATAAACCGGTTTAAAATTAACTTCGTATGTGTTTTCTAACATTATATGATTAAATCACAAGAGGATATATCTTATGCCGATAACGAGAGCTTTTTGAGCATGCCATTCTGATGTCTCTCTTGCGCCTTGAGAGCGTCAAAAGAAGGACTGTCACTCCATGGCTTTTTATAAACCTGAGAAATACGTAAACGACTCCATTCACTTCTCATTGGTTACTGACATCAGGGAAGGGGGTGCAGTTCTTTCGACATAGGGCACACACTGAGTTTAAACTGATTGGAAAAGACAGAGCCTAGATTTCTGACCTTCGCATGTCCTGTCATGATTTTCGCTGTAGAAAGAGTTCTGGTTCACCCACAGACATAATTCAAACGGTTTTAGAAACTAGAGATTGTTTTCTATCCAATAGTAATAATAATATGCATATTGTACGAGCAAGAATTGAGTACGAGGCAGTTTAATTTGGAAATGTAAAAAAATAAATAGTGCTAACAGCTCCCCCTATTGACAAAAGGTTAATAATACCCCCTCTAACCCAGGGTCTTTAATAATACCCCCTCTAACCCAGGGTCTTTAATAATACCCCCTCTAACCCAGGGTCTTTAATAATACCCCCTCTAATCCAGGGTCTTTAATAATATCCCCTCTAACCCAGGGTCTTTAATAATACCCCCTCTAACCCAGGGTCTTTAACTATACTCCAACCCAGGGTCTTTAACTATACCCCCTCTAACCCAGGGTCTTTAATAATACCCCCTCTAACCCAGGGTCTTATGGGGGGAAGGAGAGGTTCCAGAGAGCAGAAGAAACAGGTAACAGGTTAGGCGCTGCTCAAGTGAATGAATGGCTAGCAGAGCAGGATGCTCACACTCTGCATAAACCCGTGCGAAAACAATTTCCACTAAATATAGTTTTTTTCTACTCATCCCTTGTTCCAGTTTCAAGCGGATCTATGTGACATGCAGGCCCTTGCAGATAAAAAGGATGGAAATCGCTACATGCTAACGGTTATAGATATTTTCTCTAAAATAGCATTTGTAAAGGTCTTAAAAAATAAGAGCGGGGCAGAGGTGACCCGGGCCTTTGACTCTATCTTGAAGGACAGAGGAGCACCCAAGAAAGTGCAGATGGGTGGCGGTAAAAATATTTTTTTAATAATACTTTTCAGAATCTCATGAAGAAGCACAATATAGAGGTTCTACAGGTTCAGATCTGAAAGCTTCAGTTGTTGAACGCTTTAACAGAACTTTGAAGGAGAGGGTGTGGAAATACTTTACGGCTCACAACAGCCAGAGATATGTGGATTTAGTTCAAGATTTAGTAAAGGGTTACAACTACAGCTACCATAAGAGTATACGATGAAACCCTCCGAGGTCTCTTCTGAAAACTATTTTCAAGTCTTTAAAAATCTGAATGGATTGTTCCCCCTTCGCATTAAGATATTGATTTTAAATTCATAGTGAGGGACTTGGTACGTACATCCAAGTTGAGGGGTGTTTTTGACAAAAAATATGAGCAAGGTTACAGCGATGAGTTGTTCACAGCTGCCACGTATAT
>NW_019946114.1:2807-4113 GCF_002910315.2 Salvelinus sp. IW2-2015
AATCCCTCATGCGTGATAAAAACACCATCATTCGAGTGTACACAGGAGTGCATCATGGAGCACAATGGATTCTACCTGACTCTCCCCAGTAATGCGTCTGCACATATATATATATGAATAACCAAAGTTCGAATTATACAACCAATTTTCCAAAGCCTGTAGAGTTATCAGAGGCCTGGGAAGTAGGTCTCATCGAGATTACATACCCACATAGTTGGTATAATATCAAGGATAAGGACCGTGATTTTTATTGCAAAAGGATTTTGGAACCCACAAAAGTTATAAAACTTAAAAAAGGGTTTTATAGAACTGTTGTCACAGGCGTCGTAAGAAGAGGACCAAGGTGCAGCGTGGTGAGTGTACATTTCCCTTTTTATTAGAATGAATGTTGCCAACAAAACAACCAAACAAAGAAACGACCGTAAAGCTTAACTGGGCTGTAATGCCTCTAACAAAGTCACCTACCCACAAACTGTAAAGGAAAAAAGGCTGCCTAAGTATGATTCCCAATCAGAGACAACGATAGACAGCTGTCCCTGATTGAGAACCACACCCGGCCAAAACATACAAGTACAAAAACCTAGAAAACAAAACATAGAATGCCCACCCAAATCACACCCTGACCAAACCAAAATAGAGACATAAAAAGTCTCTCTCAGGTCAGGGCGTGACAACTGTAGAGAGGATCGTCTCAGAGTTGAATGAACCCCTAACCCTGAACAATACAGAAATACTCTTGATCTACAACCCTATTCATAGATGTGTACAAATCTCAGGGGATGCTGATAACTGTTGATAACTGTTGTCTCGAAGACCAAAAAAGAGACCTCCGGGTATAAGGCGCAGGCCGGCCCTTAAGATATTAAGGATCGTTGAGCAAAACATGAAAACCCAAGAGCTAGAAGGTCTCCTGAGCCGCTTGATTGGAAAACAATCTTGTGGAGTATGAGCTTGTGATGAACTACCTATTGAGAAAAGGAAGGAGCGAACGGCCATGTTTTTTGTCAATACCCATCCTAAACACATACCGAGTGAACATTGGCTAGCTGTGACATTAGAAGATGAAGGAGGAAGAAAAATCCCTACTTTTTTTTATTCCTACAGCTTTCCCCCTGGATTTTCACATTTCCCCCCATCTATTAAACAGTTTTTGACCAAAAATGTATCAAAGATCTACTACAGCATCAAACAAGTACAAGATAATCGTTCCACTACATGTGGTCAACACTGTGTATTCTACCTGTGGTCAACACTGTGTATTCTACCTGTGGTCAACACTGTGTATTCTACCTGTGGTCAACACTGT
>NW_019946114.1:4643-6630 GCF_002910315.2 Salvelinus sp. IW2-2015
CACTGTGTATTCTACCTGTGGTCAACACTGTGTATTCTACCTGTGGTCAACACTGTGTATTCTACCTGTGGTCAACACTGTGTATTCTACCTGTGCCAAAGAGTCCATGGAGTTTCTATTGAAGATGTTATGTCTCTTTATAATAATGATTTAAAAAGTGATGATAGCACCGTAGATTGTTTTGTCAGAAAATATTAAAAGCGTTCAAGTAAGTGTTCTTTAAGACCCTGTAATCAAGGCGTATGCTCAGGTCAAATGTTGAAAGAATGTCACAAATGTTACATTGTTTCATTTTTTCAAATAAAATTTATTGAATTTAATCAAAAGTCATTCAGAAGTCTAACCACCCTGAGAGATCAGGATTATGAAAAGGTCTGGAGACGTTCAGGGGGGAGTTATCATCAACCCTTTCAAAGGGGGGAGGGGTTGCTAGAACATCTTTAGGGATGCTGTAGCTCTTTGAAGGTTTTTGTTTTAATGTTTGAATCTGTTGACGAAGCTTATAGTTTGGTAAACCCGAGAGTGGAATGTTGAGGATTGCCAGGGCCTTAAGAAACTGACGACAACCAGGAGGTCTTCTGTCATCCGCAATCTTTGTGGGCTGCCGTGGTACTTATAAGCAAGTCCATCATATGAGAACCCCTGACAACGTCCCCCTGAACGATAAACTCTCCTTTCTCATTCCAAGTAGCAGCCCCCTTTGAGTCGTTTATCTGGTTCATAATGTATCTAACATTTTTCCGGTTACGTGCCGGAACATGTGTCAACATGTCATGCATAACATTATCTTCAACATGCATGTGATCTTCAACCGGTAAGATCCCCGGTCCAGGCATTACAGGGCCATGGCTCTCGCTATGCGAGCCATCTTTTAAGGGGTCCGGTAGGGAAAGCGATAAATGGTTGGTCTCTCTCTCAGCTCGTTTTACCAAGGCCAAATACCTTTGCAAGAGCCATTATATTTTAAGGGTTAAGACACACGGGTGTCACGATCGTCTTGAGGTGAAAGTGTGGACCAAGGCGCAGCGTGATAGAAATACATCTTCTTTTTATTTATAAGACGAAAAACGAACACTATACAAACTACTACAAAAACAACAAACAATCGTGAAGCTATAACAAACAATAAGTGCAGACACTGGCAACTTACACATATACAATTACCCACAAAACCCAATGCCTATAGCTGCCTTAAATATGGCTCTCAATCAGAGACAATGAACCACTCTAATTGAGAACCAATCTAGGCAGCCATAGACATACAAACACCTAGACAAGCCACTGACCCATTTAACATACAAAACCCCTAGACAATCCAAAAACACATACATTCCCCATGTCACACCCTGACCTAACTAAAGTAATAAAGAAAACAAAGATAACTAAGGCCAGGGCGTGACAACGGGGGCTTGTAACCTAAGTCAGTAACCAAAGGGCAAGGTGGTCTATGACAAGAGATTGCTTTTAGTGAGTGGGGCATTACGTAGATGAAACCCCTTTTTATCCCAATTCACTATTCCGGTCGTTTATGAACCCCTCTACCAAGCGTGTGATTCATTCCAAGTTTATTTTCATCGTTTTGAGTCACGCCTTTGATACGGTTGTGTTCTCTATCGCCCGCTCTGCTGATCATGCCCTATCTGAACTACAGTATGCTTTCATTATTTTGTAGAAAACCTTTATTGACCTAAAACTATTATTGAATACGTGTAAAACTAAGTATATTTTGTTTTCTAGAGTGTACAAAAATAATTCTAATGATTGAAGTTGTATCAGCAGACGTTAAGCTGACTTAAAAAACAGATGAGTTAGTTCATTAAGATGATAAATATTGGGGCCTCCCGGGTGGCGCAGTGGTCTAGGGCACTGCATCGCAGTGCTAACTGCGCCACCAGAGTCTCTGGGTTCGCGCCCAGGCTCTGTCGCAGCCGGCCGCGACCGGGAGGTCCGTGGGGCGACGCACAATTGGCATAGCGTCGTCCGGGGT
>NW_019946114.1:6655-11935 GCF_002910315.2 Salvelinus sp. IW2-2015
GGAAGGAGATGGCTTCTTCTGATAGAAGGTCGGCTTTTGGCTTAATAGTATGCAAGCAGTAATTTCACATGCCGCTTGCGTTGCTTTGGTAGTGATTCGGCAAGGTAGAGACAAGATAATATAACTAATTTAACTTCTTGGGAATATAAGGGGGATGCTGTTCCGCATTAAGTGATTTGTGTCTACAATTTAAACTGCCTTCGTGCTAAAATTCTTGAATCGTCAATATGCATATAATTGTTCTTATTGGTAGAAACACGCTTCTAGGTTTGTATAGAGAGTTGGAATTTTTGTCTTGAGTGGTACGGAAGCAATTTTACAGGCACTTTATTCATGACGGGTTCAGATTTCAGAAGATTTTTACATTCATGATTCTGGATCTGTTTATAAGGCGACAGTGGGATGCTATTGAAGAGAACGACACTGCCTACGTCTTCCCTGGGTGTCTGTACGTCATCACTTTCATGAAATCGATGGGACATTCACGCCATTATAAGAAGACCAAAATGTACAGAGACCCCTTTGCTATCGTGGTCTGACAGCGTGAAGGACATCGGACTGCCGTCGTGTCCAATGTTTTCTAACAGAGCAATATTTTCTCGCGGTATGTTTTTCAGTCGTTTATAGTTGTTAAAGAACATCATATGTAGTTAATTGAACCGGTTTTTAGCAATTTATATATCCGTGTAGTGTTGCGATTTTGAGGAATTTCTGTTTGCTGTGACAGGTCTGAAAGTTTGGACACGGTTTTTGGGGTGTCGGTCGTGTGGTGGTGGACATTTTGAGGACCTGGAGGGACATCTATCGCCAAGCAGAGTTTATGAACATATGAAAGGATAATTGCCAAGGAATTTGTGGAAGAAAGCTTTGAAATAACAATATTTAATATGATAAGTCGTGTTTCTGTCGAAATATTTTAAGACGCATATTTTTCGCCAATTTTGTTTGGTATAGCATTCACCATTGGCGAACCCGTGCCCTGTATTTGAAAAGTAAGGGATAATTTTAAAATGTAAATCAGCGGGTTTGATTGAAGAATAATTTGTGTCTTTCGGTTCCTGTAAACCCTGTATTTTTTAGTCAAGTATATATATAGCTTTCAATTTAAACTAGATGACTCTGAGTAGATGACGTCAGACATAATTGAGGCTTGATTTCCCTAGTATTTTTACATGTGTAACCGACGTTTTGTATGGCCTAAATATGCACCTTTTTGAACAAACTGTATATGTATATTGTAAACATGATGTTACAGGAGTGTCAGTGGAATAATTCTGAGAAGGTTAGTGAAAAAATTAACTATATTTTGGCGGTGATTACGTTATAGCGCTCTTATGGCTGGAATCGTGGCTCTGGTAACGTTTGCAACATGTGTAGTGCTAACTTATCGATTTTATTGTGTTTTCGCTGAAAAACGCTTAGAAAATCTGAAATATGGTCCTGAAATCAACGAAGTGGTGCTTTCCATTGCTATGCTTTGTCTATTTTTATGAAATGTTCTTTATGATGAGTAAATTGGTGCATACGTTGCTCTATATAGTAATTCTAGTCGTTAAGATGCGGATGGTCAGGTGCAATTGTAACTGTGATTTCTACCTGAAATATTAGCACTTTGTTTCTAACAGAACTAATCCTATACCATGAATATATGTTATCAGACTGTCATCTGAAGAGGTTTTTTCTTGGTTAGTGGAATACAATATCTTAGTTGAGCCGAATTGGTGATAGCACCTGAAGGAGTAAGAAACTGATGGAGTAGAGATAGTGGTGTATTTTGCTAACTGTTTTAGCTAATAGATTTACATATTTCGTCTTCCCTTGTAAACTTTTAAAAATTGAAATGGTGGCTTTAGTGTCCCAAGATCTGTATCTTTCATCTGGTGTCTTGGACTTGTGATTTAATGATATTTAGATGCTACTATCTACTTGTGAAGCTATGCTAGCTATGCTAAWCAGTGTGTGGGGGGTGGGGGGTGCTCCCGGATCCGGGTTTCTGAGGCAGTAGAGGGTGTTAAGTAAAGTATAAAATAAACAGTATTATCCTAAATTGAGAGATGAATTTAAAAAAAAGTGTTATCACATCAACCTCAAAATGTTTCAGAATGTGTAACGATTGTCGTCTGGGGGAGAAGAAGAGGACCAAGGTGCAGCGTGGTAAGTGTTCATAGAACACCAGACATAGAATGCCCACCCCAACTCACGCCCTGACCAACCAAAATAGAGACATAAAAAGGATCTCTAAGGTCAGGGCGTGACAGAATGTACCTGTTTTCAGTATAAAATGACATGTACACAGATTATATTACAACTAGGAAACTCAACAGTGTGTTAGTACGAGAAACATTAATTAGATAGTTGTTTTATGTTTGTGAAACCTTGAAATGTACACAATGAGAAGTGATATTGTAACAACAGTTTTGAATGGGTAATTGTATCAAATATATATCCTTGTACGTTTGAATTAGCGCTCATATAAACTGTTTTCATCACTGCCTTGTAAACACATTCTTGTAAGTTGGAGCTACTGTACATGACTATATGGGGCTGCTGTACAGATTTGAGCACTTGACAAGACGTTGACATTTCTGGGTCTGTCTCACCTGTAACATAATAATAATAAAGATCATGATAATAATAATGTTATATTATTTTTTATAATAATACAAAATCTGTCAATCAACCCAATGTATTTCTAAAAACCCTTTTTGCATCTTCAATAGTTATAACAGCTAATAGTTATAACAGCTAATGATGACCCAAATAAATTATTCCCGGTAGCAGCTGGGAATCCTATAGACATTTTGAATAATATAAAAATATATTTATACAAAATATATACATTTTATCTTAAAAAATACATACAATTGACATAAAGACATGTCGGAAAATTCGGTGTCCTCCAGTTTTAGAATATCTTGACGGAATATTGTGTCTACCTCAGAATTGGCTGTATCAAGCTGTTTGGCCGCCTCATACATCAACAAATTGTCTACCTCATTAAAACGTTGAAATGATCAGGTTTCAATGTTTTACTATGTATGTCCTGGGTGCCGATTTCCTCCTCGACCACGTCCTCTCAACGTATTGGGCCTTCTGTGTCGTTATACGCCTGGCAGGAGTCTGAAAGAATAATATATGCAAAATAGGGTATTAATAATAAAATAAATATATATTTTATAAATATTTTAAATACATTTCAGATATATCAATATATTAACAATATATAGTTAAATTACCTCTGTTTTTTTGGCGCCGGCTGTTCTGAGGAATCCTAGATAACGTGGGTCCTAGCCCTTTTTCCTCTGGATTTGTAGATTCTGCATTGTTTGTATAGCTATCGTTGGAGTCTGAAGAAAAACCATTATTTGACATTGTTTTAACATATTCTATCAAAAAATGTATAACTAATACAAAAAAATGTAAAATGGGGTCACACCGTATCCATAGAGAGCATGTTCTTGAATCCAATCGTTTTCAGACCAGGCGCCCTTCTCGGGCCTTGCTGATTCTGTGCGATGCACTTGTGCCAAAGTAGTGCGATGCGTTTTAGGGGCTAGATTATGTAGCGATTGGCTGGAGGTTCCTGGGGGTGTGTATCTGTGTGTTAAAGCTGCTCTTCTTGTGTTGTAGTGATTGGCTGGAGGTTCCTGGGGGTGTGTATCNAGCTGCTCTTCTTGTGTTGTAGTGATTGGCTGGAGGTTCCTGGGGGTGTGTATCTGCGTGTTAAAGCTGCTCTTCTTGTGTTGTTTGGAGTTATGGTAAAGCCGTTCGTACAGAACGGTAGAATATCGTCTGTTTCATTACCCTCGTTCAGAGGTAGAGTCCATAATGCTTCAGGTATTCTTGTTGGGGGGCTGTCCGCTGTAAACACAAGGTTAGCTTTTTAAAATAATGTACACACTTTTTGTTTAATGTATAAAAGATTATTACGCATTTTTATTTTTGGACTTAGGTCGAAAATAGCTTGATGGTGACGGGCTGCGTAAAGAAGAACTGGGCGCTGTTTGTACCTCTGTTTCCTCATCTAATGTTGAATGATCCAAATCATTTATTCCCGGTAGCAGTTGTATATCCTATAGATGTTAAATAATATACAAAATATATTTATACGAAATATATACATTTTAACTTGTAAAAATACATACAATTGACATAAAAAAACATAGCTGAAAATTCGATGTCCACCCCTTTTAGAATACCTGTAAAAACCCATATGTAACAACGGTTTAATATTAGAGAGTTCCAAACGGTGCAGTAATTTCGTAATATCAAACAATTACCACAAAACGACCTAACGCACACAAAATCTAATATATTATTTCCAAATCCTCACCTTCAAAACTCTCCATGTGTATAGGCTTCAGGAAAGACTTGAAAAGACTTTTCAGATGAGCAACTGGGACCTGACTGAGACAATGTATGGAATGAATTTACAGACCTGGGGGATTGTTTGTTGTTTGACTGTTTTTGTGCAAAAGACCTGATAGTGTTGATATTGTTTAGAAAATAACATTGTTTTTAAACATTAGAGGTTGTCTAGACCTATTCTATGCTGGTTGGGGGGATTGACTTTTGAGCCCCCACATCCTCGGGAATTATCCCCCATGCTGTTTCCCGAGGATGTGGGGGTCAAAAGTCAATCCCACCAACCAGCATAGAATCGGTCTAGACACCCTGTGTGCAAATGACCCCTAATTTTGAATTGTTTCAAGCACAATGGTCGAGACACACACACACACACATCGACACACACCCCCCGAAAACCCTATTGTTTTGAAACACACACACACACACGCACACACACACACACACACACGCACACGCACAGAAGCCTTTCTCTGAGACACAAACACTGAGGAAAAAAAACAGATTCCATTTGTTAAAGGTGAGATACAATTTTAAAACCATTTATTTAATTCTAAATCTTTAGTACAGACCTTTTAAACATGCTATAACAATTTGACTATTCCTCTCTTACAGATAAAGGTGAGGCTATATGGTCAACCCAGACACCCGTCCGTCTCTAATTCGCCAACATCCAGACAGTGTCTCTTCCTCGCAAGATGTCCATCTCCATCCTGGTTCCGTATGTTTTCATTCCCTGGATAGATCAAACATCTTGCCTTTAGGCCCTGGGTCTGTCTTAAGGATAGCTTTAGGCCCTGGGTCTGTCTTAAGGATAGCTTTAGGCCCTGGGTCTGTCTTAAGGATAGCTTTAGGCCCTGGGTCTGTCATAAGGATAGCTTTAGGCCCTGGGTCTGTCTTAAGGATAGCTTTAGG
>NW_019946114.1:18106-24811 GCF_002910315.2 Salvelinus sp. IW2-2015
CCTGGGTCTGTCTTAAGGATAGCTTTAGGCCCTGGGTCTGTCTTAAGGGTAGCTTTAGGCCCTGGGTCAGTCTTAAGGATAGCTTTAGGCCCTGGGTCTGTCTTAAGGATAGATGCGCCCAGCGGCGTAATTGTTCACAATGTTGGAAAAGATTGTCCAGCTGTTTCATCATGGCCAGGAATATATGATAATCGCCCCACTTAAAGCTAATGACAGGCACAAAATAGTTCACATCCTTGCAGGCTTTGGAAAATACATACGAACTAACTGATTTTGTAGCATTTGAACTATCGTATTGGGCACATGCTAAAATTGTCACTTTGGAGTCGGGACTATACGTCACTGAAGAGATTATTATGGCTTTCAAATCACACTTCCTCTTCCAACGCCACCACACCACCTCTTCCAACGCCCACACACCACCTCTTCCAACCCCCACACACCCATCACCAGTCTTTTTCCAACCCCCACTACACCCACCTCTTCAACGCCATACACAGCCACTTCTGTCCAACGCCACAACACCAACCAGTCTCTGTCCAACCCCCACCACCACTCTTCCAACCCCCACCACCTCTTCCAACGCGACCTTTCAGATGCCCGCACACCACCTCTTCCAACGCCCGCACACCATCACGTCTTCCCCAACGCCACCACAGCCAGTCTTCCAACGCCAACCCACCACCTCTTCCAATCGCCCACACACCAACCTCTTCCCAACCCCGCAGCAAAACCACCTCTTCCAACGCCCACACACCACCTCTTCCAACGCCCCACACAACTTCCTCTTCCAACCCACACACTCCACCTCTTCCCCCCCAACACAACCTCTTCCAACCCACAACACCACTCTTCCAACCCCTCACCACCACCTCTTCCAACCCCACCACACCACCTCTTCCAACCCCACACACCATTCCATCTCCACCCCACACACCTCTCTTTCCAACCCCAATTCCCCAACCACACCCTCCTCTGTCAACCCCCACACACCACCTCTTCAACCCCGCACACCACCTCTTCCACCCCACCACACTCCTCTTCAATCCCAAACCCCTTCCAACCAAACTCTCACCCCCCAGTTCCACCACACCTTCCTTGAACCCCACACACCTCCTTCTTCCAAACCCCCACACCACTCTTCTTCCAGAACCCCGCACACACCACCTCTTCCAACGCCCACCAACCTCTCCACACGCACGCCTCCTCAACCACCCCCACAATCCACCTCTCCAAACGCCCACACACTTCCGTACAACCAACCACCCACATCAACCACCTCTTACAAACGCCCACACACCCCTCTTCCACCCCACACACCACCTACCTTCAACGCCCGCACACCACCGTCTTCCAACGCCCACACCCGCTCCAACCACCAACCCATCTCCTCTTCCAACCCGACACACCACCTCTTCACAACCCCCACACACCACCTCTTCCACCCCATACACACCTCTTCCAACCCCCATCACATTCCAACCCTCCAACCAAACCTCGTTCCAACCCCAAACACCTCCTCTTCAAACCCCCACACACTCCTCTCTTCCAACCCCCACACACCCTCTTCCACCCCCACACAAACCACCTCTTCCACCCCGCACACCCCTCTTTCCACCCCAGCACACCTCCTCTTCCAACCCCCCACACCACCTTCCACGCCACACACCTCCTCTTCAATCCCCCACACACCACTATCCAAACCCGCACACCACTTCCTCTTCCAACCCCCACCACACCACCCTCTTCCAACCCCACACACTTCCTCTTCCAACCGCCCAACAACACCGCTTTCCAACGCCCACACCAATCCCTCTTCCAACTCACACCACCCACCTTCCAACCCCCACACACTCCTCTTCCAACCCCACACACCACCGTTCACGAACACACGCCTCAAAGCTCACACAACCACCCTCTTCCAAACCCCCACACCCCTCTTCCAACCCCACCACTTCCTCTTTCCAACCCCCACACCCAACTCTTCGCCATACGCCCACACACCACCCTCTTCCAACTCTACCACACCACTCTCCAACCCCCACACACTTCCTCTTCCAACCCCACACACCACCTCTCTCCAACGCCCACACCACCACCTCTTCAACGCCCACCCACTTCCTCTTCCAAACCCCAAACACCATCTATTCCAACCCCCACAACACCTCTTCAACCCCCACACACCATATCTTCCAACGCCCACACACCACGTCTTCCAAACCCCACACACACCTCTTCAACCCCCACACACCTCTTCCAACCCCACACACCACCTCTTCCAACCCCACACACCCACCTCTTCCAACGCCCACACACCACCTCTTCCAAACGCCCACAACCACCTCTTCCAACTCCACCACACCACTCTCCCCCCCACACACTTCCTCTTCCAACCCCACACACCACCTCTTCCAACGCCCAACACACCACCTCTTCCAACGCCCGACGACACCACCCTCTCCAACGCCCACGCTCATCGCCACCACTCTCTTCCACACCCCACACACTCCCTCTCCAACCGCACAACACACCCTTCCAACGCCCACAGCACACCTCTTCCAACCCCCCAATCCCTTCACCCCCAATCACCACCGGCTCCACCCCACACCACTCTTCCAACCCCCACACACATATCTTCCCAACGCCCACACACCACGTCTTCCAAACCCCCACACACCACCTCTGCAACCCCCACACACCACCTCTTCCGAACCCCACACCCACCTCTTCCAACGCCCAACACACCAACCTCTTCCAACGGCCCACACACCACCTCTTCAACTCCACACACCACCTCTTCCAACCCCACACATTCCTCTTCCCAACCCCCACACACCACTCTTCCAACGCCCACACTACCACCCTCTTCACAATCCGTCTTCACACCATCTCCTCAACAACCCCACACACCACCTCTTCCAACGCCACACACCTCCTCAACAACCCACACACCACCTCTTTCCAACGCCACACACCGTCCTCTTCCAACTCCCACACCCACCTCTTCAACGCCCGCACCACCACTCTTCCAACGCCACACCACCTCTCCCAACCACCACCACACTTCCTTCCAACCCCCAACACAACCACCTCTTCAACCCCACACACTCACCTCTTTCCAACCCCCATACACCACCTCTTCCAACCCCCACACACCACTCTTCCAGTCCCCCAAACACCTCTTCCAACCCCCAAAACCTGCCTCTTCCAACCCCAAAACCACCGTCTTCAACCCCCACACACCACTCTTCCAACCCCGCACACCCCCTCTGTCCAACCCCCGCACACCTCCTGCTTCCAACCCGCAACACCACCTCTCCAACCCCAACCTCCTCTTTCCAACCCCACACACAACCTATTCCAAACCCCCACACACTTTCCTCTTCCACCCCCACCACACCTCTTTCCAACCCTCACAGTCACTTTCCTCTTCCAACCTATCCACACACACCTTTCCAACCGCCCACACACCATCCTCTTCCACTCCACCACACCACCTCTTCCAACCCCCACACACTTCCTCTTCCAACCCCGCACACACACCACCATCTTCCAACGCCCCACACCCACCTCTTCCAACGCCCACACACCACTCTTGCCAACCCACACACCACCTTCTCAACCCCCACAGACACTTCCTCTTCCACCCCACACACCATCTCTTTCAACGCCCACCACACCACCTCTTCCACTCCACCACACCACCTCTCCAACCCCCACACAACTTCCTCTTTCCAACCCCACACACATCTCTTTCCAACCTCCCCCACCACCACCTCTTCCAACCCCACAGCACCACCTTTCCACACGCCCACACACTCCTCAAACCAACCCCACACACCACCTCGTTCCAACGCCCACACACCTCCTCAACCAACCCCCACACACACCAACCTTCCAACGCCCACACACCTCCTTTCCAACCCCCACACACCACCTTCTTCCAGCCCGCCACACCACCTCTTCCAACGCCCACACCACCTCTCCCAACCCCACCACACACTTTCCCTGCCAGACCCCACACACACTCTTCCAACCCCAACACACCAACCTCTTCCAACCCCCATAACACCACCTCTTCCAAACCCCCACCACAACCACCTCTCCATCCCCAAACACCTCTTCCAACCCAACACCTCCTTCTTCCAACCCCAACACACCACTCTTCCAACCCCCACAACCACCCGCTTCCACCCCCGCACACCCCCTCTTCCAACCCCGCACACCTCCTCTTCCAACCCCCGCACACCACCCTTCCAGACGCCCACACACCTCCATCTTTCCAACCCCCACACACCACCTTTCCCAACCCAACAACACTTTCCTCTTCCAACCCCCACAACCACCTCTTCCAACCCCCACAACTTCCTCCTTCCAACCCCCACAACACCACTTTTCCAACGCCCCAGCCACACACTCTTTCCAACTCCACCACACCACTCTCCAACCCCACACACATTCCTCTTCAACCCCCACAACCACCTCTTCCAACGCCCACAACCAACCTTTTTCCAACTCTCACAAACAGCCACACTCTACCACCTCTCACCCACACCATCTTCCAACCCCCACACAAGTCCTCTTCCCCCACATCACATCTTCCAACGCCCACACACCACCTCTCCAACTCCACCACACCACCCTCCACCCCCACAACACTTCCTCTTTCCAACCCCCACACACCACCTCTTCCAAGCCCACAACACCACCGTCTTCCAAACGCCCCCACCTTCCTCTTCCAACCCCCCAAACACCACCTATTCACCAACCCACACACCACCTGCTTCCAACCCCCATCAACACCATATCTTCCAACGCCCACCACCACGCTCTCCACCCCCCAGCAACACCACCTCTTCACCCCCACACACACCTCTTCCAACCCCCACACACCACCTCTTCCAACACCCCACACACACCTCCTTCCAACCCCCACACACCCGTCTTCCAACGCCCACACACCACGTCTTCCCAACCCCCACACAACCGACTCTTCCACCCCACACAACCACTCTTCCAACCCACACACAACACCTCCTTCCACGCCCCCACATCCACCCTCTTCCAACGCCCACACACCACCTCTTCCAACTCCACCACACCACCTCTTCCAACCCCCAACTTCCTCTTCAACCCCCACACATCACTTTCCAACGCCCACACACCACCTCTTCCAACGCCCAACACACCTCCTCAACCAACTCCCACACCACCTCTTCCAACGCCAACACACTCTCAACCACCCCCAACACCACCTCTTCCAACGCCCACACACCCCTCTTCCAACCCCACACACCACCTCTTCCAACGCCCGCACACCACCTCTTCCACCCCACACACCTCTCCCAACCACCACACTTCCTCTTCCAACCCCACCCACCACCTCTTCCAACCCCACACACCACCTCTTCCAACCACACCACCTCTTCCAACCCCACCACCACCTTTTCCAACCCCCAAACACCTCTTCCAACCCCAACACCTCCTCTTCCCAACCCCACACACCTCCTCTTCCAACCCCGTACACACCACTCTTCAACCCCCACACACCACTCTTCACTCCGCAACCCCCCACTTCCCTCAACCCGCCCACCTCCTTCTTCCAACCCCGCACACTCACCTCTATCCAACGCACACAACTCCTCTTCCAACCCCCAACACCCTCCCTATTCCAAACCCCCACACTTCATTCTTCCCAACCCCACACACCACTCTTCTCAACCCCCCACACACTCCTCTTCCAACCCCCAACACACCTTTCCCAACGCCCACTACGACCACCTCTTCCAACTCCACCACACCACCCTCCAACCCCACACACTTCCTCTTCAACCCCCACACACCACCTCTTCCAACGCCCACACCCCACCACTTTCCAACGCCCCACACCACCTCTTCAACCCCCAACCACCTCTTTCCAACCCCACACACTTCTCTTCCAACCCCCCACACCACCTCCTTCCAACGCCCACACAGCACCTCTTCCAACCCCACCACTCTCCAACCCCCACACTTCCTATTCCAACCCCACACACACACCTTTCTTCCAACGCCCACACACACCTTTCCACGCCCACACACTTCCTCTTCCAACCCCCAAACACCACCTATGTCCAACCCCCACACACCTCTTCCAACCCCCACACACCATATTCAAGCCCACACACTCTCCAACCCCCCAACACCACCTCTTCCAACCCCACACACCACCTCTTCCAACCCCCACACACCACCTCTTCCAACCCCCACACACCACCTCTTCCAACGCCACACACCACCTCTTCCAACCCCCACACACCACTTTCCAACCCCCACACCACCTCTTCCAACCACCACACCACCTCTCCAACCCCCACACCCTCTCCAGACCCCCACACACACTCTTCCAACGCCCACACCCACCTCTCCACGCCACACACACACCTCTTCCAACGCCCACCACCACCTCTTCCAACGCCCAAACACTTCCCTCTTTCCAACCCCCAACACACCTGCTTCCAAACACCCACCACACCACCCTCTTCCAACGCCCACACCTTTCCTCTCCAACCCCCAAACACCACTCTTCCGAACCCCACACACCACCTCTTCCAACCCCCACAACCATATCTTCCACGCCACCACACCAACGTCTTGCCAACCCCACCACACCGACCTCTTCCAACCCCCACACCACCACCTCTTGCACACCCGTCACACACCACC
>NW_019946114.1:27250-34907 GCF_002910315.2 Salvelinus sp. IW2-2015
CCCGCACACCACCTCTACCAACGCGTAGCCGGGCAGGGTTGTACCACTCAGGGAGTGTTCGATCTGACAGAGCGCTAGCCGTATCTTAAGCCCTTCTCTCATACGCAGAGCAGGAGAAAAACTCCCGGCTTTTGTTTGATAAAGGGGGCTGTGGCCGCTGTCTGTGAAAAACTTCACAGTTGAATCCTCCGGTTGGAAAATGTAACCCATATGTCCCTCACTCGTATCCAACACTCCATTAAAACAAACAGGGGCATCACGCAGAATGTCTTCGATGTTTTTGTCATTGTGTTCTTGACACGAGGCACAAAGTACACCTACAATTGGCATAGGAGACAAGTTTCATTTGTTTTTTAATGTTTTGTCGAGGTTGCTTGTAGTGTTCAGCTCTTATTTATAATGCGGCTACCCCTAATAATCCCGGACATTCCTGTTTCATAGACAACAGCCCTATAACAGGTCACTATAACAGGGGGTGCCATACTCTTTGAAATGTTCAAACACATCCCCCAGTTCAACGAGGTCCCTACACATCAATCATCATGACAGCTTCAAGGGAGCAGATGCACTATCTGGTTAGATAAACACTCACTCTAAAGCGTGAGAACGGAAGCACAGGATGCCCATATATGGGCACTCCCTAGAGCACGTGACACATGACATAGGGTCATAAATCACACGTTTGACGTGTGCCATCTACTGTATTCTCTCTATCACCCAGCATCCCTGTGGAATGCTTTCAACACCTTGTAGAGTCCATGTCCCAACGAATTGAGGCTGTTCTGAGGGAGGTGTTCCTAATGTTTTACTCAGTGTGTGTGTGTGAGAGAGAGGCAACACACCCAGACAGCACAGAGACCTCTGTCCAACGGATGTACAGTATATGTTACCCTTTCTATGAGCTTATAATATAAACTACAACATGAAAGGTACTGTTTACTTGACCTTTAATCATGTCAGCACATGTAACAGCAGTTTACAGCACHTTTTGTTCATTTTTCTCCCTTATCCCAGTTCAGTTAAACTATATATTTCTTTATTTCCCATGGGCTTCACCAGAGTGCCCCCTAGTGGCTGGAATACAACTGTATTTAGCCCCTTACATATACAGTACATGATCAGGAAGATGCACTTTAAACATTGTTTTCTAATTGGCTAATTGTCTCACAGATGTGTTTAGAATGGCGACATTCTACAGTTCTACATCGTTTCTATGTTGAACTGGAATCAACATTCTATTCTGTGGTCAAGGAGACGTCTTTCCAATGGGAAAACTCTCTCCACACTACATTTTGATATGTCAGACAGAGGTGTTTGTATTTCCTGGGAAGGGAGGTCTTTATAGCAACAAAAGAGCTGTGGATTTAGTGTGTACTGGCAGTGGCAACGTCCCTGAATAATGTGGTTATAATAAAGGTGGTAGTAACAACCAATCCCACATTCCATGTGACAACCATCCTAATGCTAATTAATGCTCGTTACCTTGTGGTACTCTACTCCTGTCTATCCAGCTGTATCACATCCGGCTGTGATCGGAGTCCCATAAGGCGCGCACAATTGACCCAGCGTCGTCCAGGTTTGGCCGGGTAGGCGTCATTGTAAATAAAATTTGTTCTTAACTGACTTGCCTAGTTAAATAAAGGTTAAAAAAACGTTTTATAATTCAATATGGTTAGAACGAGCATTTCAGAAATAGGTTTGGAATATAGATATCCCTTTTTTTCAACAAACTGTCACTGTTCATGTACACTCCCATAATTCTAACTTTTATAAAGACTCACCTATGAAAACAAGTTAATTCCCCTCACCATAGGCTAGGAGTAAAATGAATTAAATGAGCAAAGATTCTGTAATTAGTCTACTCCTGTCTATACAGAAGTTAATAAAATCATTCAAATTACAACACCAGAGAACATGATTTAGGACAAATCCATTTGAATTGAATCACTTTTTAACTCCCCCCTTTTTTTTTGAATGGAACCGTCCAAACATACTTTCCCATTGTAATGTAGAAGTGCTCAGAAAGGGACTTTTTGAGCTGAACGCCAAAAACATTAGAGAAAAGTGCTCAAAGTTGACCCTTTTACCTGCCCCACCATACCATGACTCATTCATGTCATCCTACTGGAAAATATAAATTGTGAGATTGAATCAAGCGTACAAACAAGGTTGTTCAAACTATTTGAAATTTCCGATTTTTTAAATTAATTTTTTTAAGAAAATATGTCTTGAATATAGGGTGGGTATCATGTTTTGTCTGATAATTGTACTAAAATGTGAATAATATTGACATTCAACTTTCAAATGGAACCACAAAGATGGTTGGGGGTTCAGAAATCAGAGAATGTTGACTGAATGGGAATATATTCAAATCAAATCAAGTTTATTTGTCACGTGCGCCGAATACAACAGACCTTACAGTGAAATGCTTACTTACAGGCTCTAACCAACAGTGCAATTTCTAAGTAAAAAAATGGTATTAGGTGAACAATAGGTAAGTAAAGAATTAAAAACAACAGTAGAAAAGACAGTGAAAAAACAGTAGCGAGGCTATATACAGTAGAGAGGCTATATACAGTAGTGAGGCTATATACAGTAGAGAGGCTATATACAGTAGTGGAGGCTATATACAGTAGAGAGGCTATATACAGTAGAGAGTTATATTACAGTAGTGAGGCTATAAACAGTAGTTGAGGCTATATACAGTAGAGAGGCTATATACGAGCGAGGGCTATATACAAGTAGACGAGGCTATATACAGTAGAGAGGCTATATACAGTAGAGAGGCTATATACAGTAGAGAGGTTAATACAGTAGAGGCTATAAACAGTAGTAGAGGCTATATACAGTAGAGAGGCTATATACAGGTAGATACGAGAGAGCTGTAATACAGTAGAGAGGCTATATACAGGTAGAGAAGGCTATATACAGTTAAGAGGCTTATTACAGGTCAGTAGAGGCTATATACAGTAAGAGAAGGGGCTATAAACAGTAGTGAGGCTATTAAACAGTAGTGAGGCTATATACAGTAGAGAGGCTATATACAAGTAGAGAGCTCATAAACAGTAGTGAGGCTATAAACAGTAGTGAGGCTTATACAGTAGAGAGGGCTATAAACAGTAGTGAGGCTATAAACAGTAGTGAGGCTATAAACAGTGTGAGGCTATATACAGTAGTGAGGCTATATGTACAAGAGGAGGACTAATATACAGTAGCGGGGCTATATACAGTAGAGAGGCTATATCAGTAGAGAGGCTATATACAGTAGAGAGGCTTTATACAGAAGAGCAGGATATATACAGTAGTGAGGCTATAAACAGTAGTGAGGCTTTATACAGTAGAGGAGGCTATAACAGTAGAGAGGCTATATACAGTAGCGAGGCTATATACAGTAGCGGGGCTATATAGCAGTAGAGAGAGATATATACAGTAGAGAGGCTATATACAGTGAGAGAGGCTATATACAGTAAGAGGCTATCAACAGAGTAGAGAGGGCTATATACAGTAGAGAGGCTATAACAGTAGAGAGGCTATATACAGTAAGAGGCTATAACAGTAGAGAAGCTATATACGGACAGAATTTTGACCTAGACAGGATCAAACAGTATTCTGACCTGTTTTCCCACCATGACCACTCATCCCAACAGGACAGACTATCACGTGTTCCTGACGGATCAGCAGTCATTCGACCTGTTTTCCCACCATGACACTCATCACAGGACAGACTTATCACGTTGTTCTAGAAAGGATCAGACAGTATTCTGACCTGTTTCCCACTTCGTGGAAACCATTTCAAATACAACGCTTAACGCAGAAACTTGTTAAATTCAAACATGCTTTTAATACAAAGTATATCAAAGCCGGAATGTCCCAGCGGAACACACCCCGCTTCCCAACCCCGGTTCCAACATTTATACATAAAATAGCAATATGGGTGCACCCCATATGCAAATAAGCAACTTTCCCCAATTCTCCTGCCCATCATTATCTGTTTAGTTCAGGCTTCCTGCTTTGTTCACGCCTACTAACGCCCATTAATCTGCTTTCAGTTAAATTATAATAGTGGCCAGACCCGTGCTGTCTTAAAAATAAATAATGTCATCTATCTATAGGCCTATGACTCAAACCCTGTATTTAACTCCAATGCCCCAGCATGTTCTCCTGCGTAATGTACTTTGGAATTGGCAGACTCTATGTCTCTTCTTATCATTAGTGTCCAGTTGCTTAGGCTATTTCTCTGGTATGTGGCTTTAGTGGAATGTGTAGACTAGAAGTCCTAGGTGGTCCAATTGTTTAAGGTGCCCATGTGTCTGGTCAGTCTGTCAGCACAATGGAGAAATAAGAGGGCCAGAACGTCCCTTAGTATATCTCCATACCACAGTCTCATGATCAACGTGAACATGGTGGGTTCGTTACTTTAATGTTCAGCGTCCTTATGTCTTTATATGTTATCCATGTGTCTTATGTTACTACTAACCACCCATGACACTCATACACAGACGACTATCACGTTGTTCTTACATTGTCAGATAAATCATGTGATTAATCTCAAACTTCTCCAATCCCGTCCATGAAAAAAGTAATCTCATTCTCTAACCTCGTTGTTCAGGCTAATTCAGTGAAATGGTGAACTAGAGTTACATCTGCCCAACATTCCTTCAGATCTCCATCAGTTCTCCCTGTCTTCCTCCTCTTCTCTTCTTCTTACCTCTCTATGTATCCAGCCACTTCTTCAGGCTAAGTTACAATAACTCACTTTGCACATCTCCACAGTCTATCTATCAGTCCCTGGTATCTCTCCATCCCTTTCCACAATCGCTCTATCCTTCTCCTTCATCTTGTCTATCCTTCTCTCCATCTGTTCTGCTGAACTCCCTCTGCATCTTTGTCTGGTGAGATTCATGATGTTCCTCTGTAACAATTCAGGGTAGGACTATCTTCATCCAGTTTCTCTCTGCTTCAACTCTGGCCTCTCCTTCATAGTTTACATCAATCTCCTCTATCCTCCTGTGTGTCTCTCCTCCATCTCCCTTCCCTCTCATTCTCTTGTCTTCTGCTCTCAATCTCTCCAGCTTTCTCTCCATCTCCTCCCTCCTATCAGACTCCCTCTTCAGCTTCCTTCTCCAGCTTCTCGGTTTCTTCTGCCGCATTCCCTCTCTTCTTTCACCTGTCTCTCCAGTTCACTGGTTCTTTCACTGAGTGTTCTATATCTCCCTCATGTTCCTGGATCACTCCCTCTCTATCTTATATCAGAGAGTCTGGAACTCCCTCTGAAGCCTCTCCTCTCCACCTCTCTCTCCTCCCTCTGTTTCTCTTCTCCTCTTCTCTCTGGAATCTTTCCCCTCCATCTCTCTAACTGGGTTCTCCTGCCTCCTGTAGGGTCTGACTGCTGAGAAATCTCTCTCTTGTTTGTCCTGTCACCATGTCTCCTCTACCCCTGCTCGCAGCAGCTCTGTACTGAGTGGCCATGGGCCCTGTTCCTTTAATGTGAGGACCGTGGTACCTTGCTCCCACTTTTCTCTAACAAGCTGCTGGAGGTCCTGACTTCCTGCTTGGAGAAACTCCTCAATTGCTCTGCTCTTTCAGGACCATCATCATGTGTGAATAGAATCAACAGTGTTGTCCCAACAACCCTCCCCAAACATCTCCTATATTCTCTCCAGCACCCCTCTCTCCTCCCCCTTAAGGGCTCCACTGGTATGCCAGGAGGAAGGCGTGGGTCCCGGGCAGACAGAGCGGACACAAGAGCCCCCACATCCTGTCTCATCTCCTCCAGCAGAGAGTCCAGGACAGACCAGTACCTGGAGGGTCCCACCAGCACCAGCCGTTCCCACACACGTCCCTCTCTCCTCTTATCCTCTGGGTCACTGGCAGAGGGGCTTGGCTGGGCCCCAAACTCCTCTCTGCCCAGGATGCGGTTGTCCTGCTGCACTCCTCCCAGCCCCAGTCCTCCCAGCAGCACCAGTCTCAGATCAGACACACTGGGAGACACTGGGGAGTCTGGACGTGCTGCTCTTCTTCCTCCACTGCAACAACAACACACAGCACTGATCAACACACTGACTCTCTGGAGGATGTACAACAGAGTCAAATAGAATATAATCTACATCCATAACTCACTATCTGGAGGATGTACACACAGAAGTCAAATAGAAATAATCTACATCCATAACTCACTATCTGGAGGAGTACAACAGAGTCAAATAAATATAATCTACATCCATAACTCACTAATCTGGAGGATGTTACAACAGAGTTCAATAATAATATAATCTACATCCATAACTCACTATCTGGAGGATGTAACAACAGAGTCAAATAATATAATGCTACAATCCATAACTCACTACTGGGGGATGTACAAACAGAGTCAAATGTAATATAATCTACATCCATAACTCCTATCTGGAGGATGTACAACAGAGTTCAAATATAATATAATCTTACATCCATAACTCACTATGGCTGGAGGATGTACAACAGAGTCAAATATAATATAATCTTACATCCATAACTCACTATCTGGAGGATGTACAACAAGAACAATTATAATATAATTACATCCATAACCACTATCTGGAGGATGTAACAAACAGAGTACAATATAATATAATCTACACCATAACTCATTCTGGAGGATGTACACACAGAGTCAAATTTAATATAATCTACATCCAATAACTCACTATCTGGAGGATGTACAACAGAGTCAAAATATAATATTAATCTACATCCATAACTTCACTCTCTGGAGGATGTTCAACAGATCAATATAATCTACATCCATAAACTCACTATTGGAGGATGTACAACAGCGTCTAATATAAATAATCTACATCCATAACTCACTATCTGGAGGATGTACAACAGAGTCAACATATAATATAATCATACATCCATAAGTCAACTATCTGAGGATGTCAACATGAGTCAAATATATATATATCTACATCCATAAACTCACTATCTGGAGGACATTACAACAGAGTCAAATATAATTATAATCTAATCCCATAACTCACTAATCTGGAGGATGTAAACAGAGTCAAATATATAATAATCTACATACCATAAACTCACTATTCTGAGGATGTACAACAGAGTCAAATATAATATAATCTACATCCATAACTCACTATCTGGGGATGTAAACAGAGGTCAAATATAATATAATCTACATCCATAATCACTATCTGGAGCGAAGTAACTCCTGCTGTTTTCTCCTCCTCAGTGGAAGTGGTGGGGCTGTATTCTGAGGTCTCTCCTCCCACTGTAACACAACATAGAGAACTTGGTCAACATACTGACTGCATCAGGAGACACATTTACAACAAAGTTATAACAACTACAAATACATTACACATCAGCAGTGAAATATAGATTATTGGAAAAATAGAGAATATCAAGTTGATGACAGTTTTGAGACAAAACATGTATAACTCACTAAGTGAAGGATGGGTCCACTCATAGACTAGAAAAACAGTAGGAGACAACAGGCACAATAGTTGATAACTCACTAGGTGAAGATGGTCGCCACTATAGACCTAGAAAACAGTAGGAGAAACAGGACAATAGTGATAATCACTAAGTGAAGGATGGTTCACTATAGACTAGAAACAGTAGGAGCCAACAGGACAATTAGTGATAACTCACTAAG
>NW_019946114.1:35684-48652 GCF_002910315.2 Salvelinus sp. IW2-2015
TTTATTATTATTAGCAGCTCGTCCTGTCTATTTTAATAGGGAGGGATATTTAACTGTCTCTGGTCATAGGAACAACATGAATTTGTGCCTGAAAGCAGATGCGGTGTGACTCGACTTTAGCCACCAGGTGGAAGACGTTGTCCCCTCTCTCTGGTCAGTCTCACCGGAGGAAAGGAAGGAGAGAGCAGGACCGTGTGAGGTGGACATTCTGCTGTTCTCTCCCTCCCTCCGCTGAGACTAATGCGGTGTTCAAAACTACTGGGAACTCTGAAATCTCAGACTCCCGACTTCAGTGTGTTCAAGACAACTGGAAACTGAAAAAAACGAGACCCGACTAGGAAGAATCGTTTTGAACGCTCATCCGACTTGTATTACGCATACTGTGATAATGTATTACATATACTGTGATAATGTATTACATATACTGTGATAATGTATTGGGTATACTGTGATAATGTATTACATATACTGTGATAATGTAATAGGTACTCTGTGATAATGTATTAGCCATATTGTGATAATTTATTACACATACTGTGATAATGTATTAGGTATATTGTGATAATATATTACACATACTGTGATCATGTATTAGGCATGCTGTGATCATGTATTAGGCATACTGCGATAATGTATTAGGCAGACCAGGTAATGTATTAGGCATGCTGTGATCATGTATTAGGCATGCTGTGATCATGTATTAGGCATACTGTGATAATGTATTAGGCAGACCAGGTAATGTATTAGGCATACTGTGATAATGTATTATGAATGCTGTGATAAATTATTAGGCAGACCAGGTAATGTATCAGGCATGATGTGATAATGTATTAGACATACTGTGATAATGTATTAGGAATGCTGTGATAATGTATTAGACATACTGTGATAATGTATTAGGAATGCTGTGATCATGTATTAGGCAGACCAGGTAATGTATTAGGCAAGCTGTGATAATTTATTAGGCAGACCAGGTAATGTATTAGGCAAGCTGTGATAATTTATTAGGCAGACCAGGTAATGTATTATGAATGCTGTGATAATGTATTAGGCAGACCAGGTAATGTATCAGGGCTACTGTACAAACCTCATTCATAGAGAACAGTTTTTATTAGGTTAATGTAACTAAGTCATGTTTAAAAAAAAATATATATTTTAGAACTAGATGTTGGTTTGCTTGTTGACTGTGAAAGTGTTCTTGACTGGATGTTAGGTGGTGTTAGTTGACTCACATGATCTCTGTTTGACGACAGTGGGCACCTGGAGGTAGGATCTCTATCCTGTGGAACAGCCTAGGAGAGATGAAAGCAGAGGACGTCCGGATGCAGCGACACTTCTGACATGCAGCACAGCTGTTCATGGGGAATGCTGCTGGGATGAAGACCGTGAATATTACATACAATAACAATATAGTATTGTGCGAATTTGGGGTTACAGGTTAAGGTTTAAGGGATAGGGTTAAAACCTTTTTTATCATCACTAAAAGTTGCACTTTGTAACGCTGGAATGTTAAAAAACAAAACTGATTCTAGATCAGCACTCTAGGGCTCTATTCAGTCTGTATCATCGCTAAAGCGTTACAGATCAAATCAAGTTTATTTGTCTCGTGCGCCGAATACAACAGGTGTAGTAGACCTTACAGTGAAATGCTTACTTACAGGCTCTAACCAATAGTGCAAAAAGGTATTAGGTGAACAATGGTAAGTAAAGAACTAAAACAACAGTAAAAAGACAGTGATTGCGTGACAGCAATGTAACAGTAATATCTGATTGAGCCGACATGCAGCGTTTACCGTGAATGCAGTTTCCGCTAAGGAACATAACCTTTAAATTTCACTCACGCTGCAACGCAGAACTTCTGCCATACGGATTGAATACAGACCCACTCTGAGACACTTAAAACTGCAATGGATTGATTGTGATATTGGAATTAAATTGTTAAAAAAATAAATGATAATAGGTTTGGTTTGTTGATTGTTAGAGTCAAGTTGAACAGATTCATATATATTATATATATAGATAAAGATGCAATATCTCACCTTGAAGAGCCACGAACCAGCAGAGGTCAGGGAGACCAACAGGTAGTGTGGCTTGAAGGCATCTTGAGTCTGTGTTGGCTGTGGTTGGCTGGTGTCTACTGAAACTGACTGATGTTGTCTCTGGGTTATATTGCTGCAAAAATTGAAGTGTGGGGGAATCCCTCGTCTTCACGCAAAATGATGATCAGACTTTTGGATTTTATAAGAATGTCTTATATATTCACCTATTTTAACTTTATCCTTAATTTATAGCCTAGTGATTCATTCTATTGAATTAAAACATGCCATATTGGAATCTGTCTTGTTACAATTGTAAAGAGGATTTTAATTATAATATAATCAAATAATACTTCAGCAATCTAGTCAAAACATGGTAAATGCTGAGTAGAACAAGTAAGAAATTCAGTGGTAAGATTGGATAGCGTTTAAAAACAGAATTTCTCATAGACATACAGACAGGTCCATAATTATTGACCTTGATAAAGATTAACAATAAAAGACTGTATGAAATCAATAATACAAAACACTGTTGTATGCAAAAAAATAATGGCCAATGAGCCTTTTTCTACAATGTTTTATAGGATCTTCTTTTATGCCTGTTACGTTAGGTTATGAGAGTGAAGAACACATCGGGAGGGATCTTAGACCTGCTACGTTAGGTTATGAGATGAAGAACACATCGGAGGGATCTTAGACCTGCTACGTTAGGTTATGAGAGATGAAGAACACATCGGAGGGAGCTTAGACCTCCTACGTTAGGTTATGAGAATGAAGAACACATCGGGAGGGATCTTAGACCTGCTACGTTAGGTTATGAGAATGAAGAACACATCGGGAGGGATCTTAGACCATTCCTCTATAACAGAGTCTTTCCAGGTCCTTGATATCTCTTGTCTGCGCTGATGGGCTTCCCTCTTCAGTTCAAACCACAGGTTTTATGGGGTTTAAGTCTGGAGACTGAGATGACCTTTACAAACTGTTCCTTTTGTGGTCAATTAACAATTTCTTTGCTGATTTGATTAGTGCTTGGGGTTATTGTCTTACTGGAAGATCCACTTGTGGCCAAGTTTCAGACTCCTGTAGAAGGCAACCAGGTTTTTGTCTAAAATGGCCAGGTACTTGGCAAATTTGATGATGCCGTTGACCGAACAAGGGCCCCAGGACAAAACACAATGAGCTTTTTGGTCTTCATTTAAGGTTAGGTTAAGGTTAGGTATAAAAAATAACATCAAAAGATCCACCACCATATTTACAGTTGGTATGAGGCTCCTTTTTAATGGCATTGAACAAATGTAAACACCTGCAGTTTGATAAACGACAACGGGCGCGATCGGAACCTGTACTATGTTCAGATGCACATGAAAATAAAGCTATTTTATAATAAATCTTTATCAGGGTGTCAATAATTGTGGACCTGACTTTATACACTGCATATGCAACAGCATCTCCTCCTTGGGAATTAATTTCACGACTTCCGCCGAAGTCGGTCCCTCTCTTGTGGTGACAAACACAGACACAGGAAACATCACCCACCACCCACAATGACAAAACAGGCTACCTAAATATGGCTCCCAATCAGAGACAACGACTGACACCTGCCTCTGATTGAGAACCATATTAGCCAAACACATAGAACAGAATAACATAGAAAAAGAACATAGACTACCCACCCAACTCACGCCCTGACCATACCTAAAACAAAGACATAACAACAAAACTAAGGTCAGAACGTGACACCTCAAGTGTTTTTTAGGCTGTTGTTTGGCATATCTGTTGTTTCCTAGCTAGTCTGTTGACAGTTTGACAAGAACATGAGAGAGCTAACTAGCTTGTTAGTTGTTTACAAACAAATAAGTGAATGTGGTAGAAAAGTAAACAGCTAGCTAGTTGACTGTTGTGGCTAGCTAGTTGACTGTTGTGACTAGCTAGTTGACTGCTGAGGCTAGCTTGTTGACTGCTGTGGCTAGCTAGTTGACTGCTGTGGCTAGCTAGTTGACTGCCGTGGCTAGCTGGTTGACTGCTGTGGTAGCTAGTTGACTGTTGTGCTAGCTAGTTGACTGCTGTGGCTCTAGATGACTGCCGTGGCTAGCTGGTTGACTGCTGTGGCTGCTAGTTGACTGTTGTGGCTAGCTAGTTGACTGTTTGTGACTAGCTAGTTGACTGCTGAGGCTAGCTTGTTGACTGCTGTGGCTAGCTAGTTGACTGCTGTGGCTAGCTAGATGACTGTTGTGGCTAGCTAGTTGACTGCCGTGGCTGAAAAATAACTTGTTTTGAAAGTTGGATCAACTTATCCTTTGAGGCTTTAAAGGTGTTCTTACACTAATGATTTTGAACATTCAAAGTATGTGGGAAACATCCCTGGCAGGCATTGTTGTCATCTTAGCTTGCTACATAACTTCTGAGTGAGAGGAAGCAGGAGCACCAATCAGCCTACACCGCCGTACATACACCCATTGTTAGTGTGACAACTAGCCATTTCATCAAATGAATGCTGTCTGAACACAAACCCATTGTTACTATGACAACTAGCCATGTCATCAAAAGAATGCTGTATGAACACAAACCCATTGTTACTATGACAACTAGCCATGTCATCAAATAAATGCTGTCTGAACACATACAAATCCGATTGGGTCACTTGTAACTTGCTGTTTGGACAGTGAGAAATTCCAAACTGATTTGAGCATTATTAAGGCCTGCAGTGTGAGCAAGGTTTTAGTGCATTCAACTAGGCCTAAATTTAGCAGGGAGAACAACGACTTCCAGTAGTCCATTTTCAAAAAAGCAGAATTAGTGTCAGGAAGAAAAGAACACTGAATTAATTAGTCTCCTTGGAATTCCCATTCATCAAAAATAGCAAGATGTTTCAAATTTCGGAACACTTGTTTGTGGTAAGCATGTATCTCTTCTTATTATCATCTAATAACAACCCTTTTATATTTTTATTTAATTTAACCTTTATTTAACTAGGCAAGTCAGTTAAGAACAAATTCTTATTTACAATGACGGCCTAGGAACAGTGGGTTAACTGACTTGTTCAGGGGCAGAACGAGGTCTATATCCTGACTAAATAACATGGGGTTGAATAACATGGGTTGAATAACATGGGTTTGAATTACATGGGTTGAATAACATGGGGTTGAATAACATGGGTAGAATAACATGGGTAGAATAACATATGTCTTATAATAAAGGCTATTATGGTCAGATAAAATAGGATTAGATGAAGGCTAATACACGTTTATAACAAAGTAATAATGTAATATTAGCTGTGTTAGTATTACTATATTACCATACTTTAATAGTCCCAGACTGACAGTGAGTCTAGTAGATAGGAGGCCTATTATATCAGTACCATCATTATAATACAGGGTTTTATGGTTTTGCAGAACCAAAAAACTCCAAATCGACCAAAGGAGGAAGAAAGCACAGCATTTCACTTTCTGGATTTCACTTTCCCCTCTGAACCAGAATAGAAAGTTAGGCAATATAATGAACCTGAACACCGTGTGTAGACAACATGCAGCCAGCCCATGTCTGTGCCACCTTCTATGATCTGAGTATGATGAGCATGGTGGGTCAGTGGAAACCTGGGGTGTTTTCACTACCACTCAAACCCACACGGAAACCAGCAGAAGCAAACAGAAGGAAAAGGGGAGGGGACCAACCTGAATTTGTCCAAAATAAACTTTTTTATTTTTATTGAAAAGCATGTTTTTGTTCAAAGTTAATGGTTTCCGTTACAAACTGTTTGCTACGGTTTTGTTCTGAATGAATAGACCTCTGGGTGTTAAGACCAGTGTCTCCCAATCCTGGTTCTGGAGACCCAAAGGGGAGCACTCACAAACCTGATTCAAATCAAAGGTTTCATGATGACTTGATTAGTTGAATCAAGTCTGAGTGCTCGTGCAAACAGCACTAACTGTTATAAAGACATTATAACACTGTTATATAGACATTATAACACTGTTATATAGACATTATAACACGTTTCTATTTCCGCTCCCCGCCCCCGAAATCATTTGTCTGAGTTAACCTGATGGTGTTTTATGCTAGCGCCTTTGTTTTTAATACTTGAGGGCAAGAGATCAAGTGAGAGGGGTTTTTCATATCAGAGTAACCAATTGTTTTAGCAGCATCTATACTTGTTTTGTTTGGGTACACCTGTTTCTTCGTCCATCGTTCTGTAAGGAATTCCTTCTTCCTAGGAATATTTGCATTCCTCTCAGAAACGACAGGGACCGCACCCCGGGCGGCACAGTTTCCCCCACTTTAATGAAACCTCTGGGACGGCTTCAGGGTCGGCAGGAACGTTGAGAAATTGGAAGAGGAGCGCGAGACAGGGCAGGCGCATAAGCTTGAGCGACCCCTCTGTGTCTCTAGCTGGCTTCTCTAAAACTGGCCCACACAATGTAAAGGCAGAAGGTACACACATCAAGCATTGCTTTTAAGAATAATAAGATCCCCACGTGTGTGTGTGTGGTCGTTGTTGTGTGTGTGTGTGTTGTCCGTGTATAGTGGTGGTGTGTTGTGTGATAGCTGTGTGCTGGCTGTGTGTGTGTGTGTGTGTGTTGTGTGTGTGTGGTGTGTGTGTGTGTGTGTGTGTGTGTGTGTGTGGTGTGTAGAATGTGCTCGCTGTGTGGTGTGTGTGTGTTGTGTTTCGTGTCGCTGTGGTGGTGTGGTCGTGGCTCCGTTTCTTGTCCAGCAGAATTATGTAGCGCTTTTATAGAGTGGTATAAGAAACGAGGCACTAGGAACTTGGAAGGCTGAGACAAGGTGTGAGCATTTCAGATTCATTTTGGATAAGTGGTCCTTGGCTCTGTCATCCCTCTCTACTGTTAAGTGATAACACAGTAGGCGTTTAATATCTGGTAATAGAGGCCTGTATCCCCAACTGAATCCAGCTTACCAACTAAGCAATTGGCTCTGGATACATATTTTATTTTATTTTTAACGGGAGGGCAAGTCAGGTTCAGAACCAATTCTTATTATACAATGGGAGACCCCAACTCCGCAATACACCCGTCATTATATACCTGGTAGAAAAAATAAGGATACGGACCGCTGGACAGCCTCAGATGCCCTGCTTGGGAGAGCGTGAAACAATCTCTCTCATCAAACCAGCAGATTGTTGTCGTTTAAATGACTCCCAATCATAGAGGCCGGGTTGGTGATACGCCTGGGAATTAAATTAGTGACACACGGAGGAGGGAGAAAAGCGATGAGAATTGTTGTCGGAAACGCTCCGAATCGATTCTTACGGGAGGTACGCACGGGCTCGGCACTGGGTAGCATCCAAGTTACCGTTAGACCGCTGCAAACCACTCAGGAACCCTAACCCAACTTAATTGGGTTGATATTGTACAACTATTAACTTTCTTAGGAGCAGGAAAGTACAAAAGTTTTGTGACGTTGATTTCTTCCGGTATTTGGTGTGCGACTGGAGATTAAATGGGTTCTATCCTAATCAAAGCGATGTTTGGGCGGAGGGAGAGGTCCACTGTGAGCAGTAGAGCTGTTTCCTCACAGACACAAACTCAGCTTACAACTCCTGCATAGTTAGCATGAACCATTTCCATCCAGACCACCTTTAGACAACATAAAGACAAATAAAGACCACAAACATTATTCATTTTCAATGGTTGATTTAGCGAGTTCTGGTCTCTCCAGTTACATGAAAGATAAGTTCATCATTAATTATTAGATGGTGACTTACTATGAACTCTGGACCTCTGCCATTTTAACTGCAATAAAAAAGAAAGGAAAGAGAAAACTTCCATATTTACACTCAATAACATTCATACAACATTCTCTTCTTTTTGCTCAATCACAGCAAGATACAACATCACTTCCTCTGAGTACATATCTCCATCCTATTGTTTCTAAAACAGGACTGGTTTGTGTCTGTTTGGAAAGTGAAATATACTGACATCTCTCTTTATTACCTTTACTGGTCTTAGTCCTCCACTTCACTTCAAGATAGTTGAGTTTAAGATCCATAACCATCGCTAATGTCCTCTATATGTTGGCAATTATTAACGTCTTCACAGACAGGATCTACAAAACAGCTGATCAACAATGTATTAACAAACTAGAATGTGTATGGCGTGAAGGTGGCAGTTGATGCAGGTAGATTAAAAATACCAAAAAAAGCGAAGACCAGCTCACATATTAAGTTAGATTTAGTACAACTGTACAGTGAAGAAGCTATGATATCAGGAGGCAGGGACATTTGCCAGACCAACTTTAAAGTAAGGTAACAGGTGAAGAAGGTGGAGGCCTTTCAGCGGCCTATCGAACTGGCCAAATTTCACCTTCACCTTTGGCACAGGCGCACTATGGGAGTAACCCTCCTCTAACTACCCATCTGCTTTCCTTCTCTGCGGGTTATAAGAAAACCAGGGTCACAAAGGGTCAAAATTTGGGGTCTACAGGGCCTATCGTAAATGGTTCATGGAGAAACTAAAACTGTTACCATTTATTTCTGATCATTCATTTTAAGGTTGGAAAACAGGCTGCTCCATAAGGTAGACATTAAGCAACAAAGTGATGGTTAGGACGTTAAAATAAAAACAGATTGTAATAATGTAAGCTCAGTTGGTAGAAAAACATAGTGCCTATGCAATGCCAAGAGTTGTGGTTGTCAATATCGACAAAAAGATATGAACACAAGTGGAATGACATCACTACAGAGGTCTGGTAAAATGGTAAGAACTAAATGTAACAGGGTTTTTGTGAACTCTGTTGAACTAGTGAGCAACATTAGAGGGTTTATGCTATTTATCATACAGCATGGTGCTGTCTTCTATCATCTAATTATTTTAGTTAATCATCCTAAAGTTCTAAAACTGTTTCTTCAAAGATCAGACAGACCGATCACATGCCAGCAGATGGTAGTATAAAAGATGTTCTTTAATTATAGGTCCATATCTATCTCTGAGGTCTTGGTAAGTTTAACAGGTGTTGGCCTATGTTAACAACTTTTTTAAACGTCCTTGCCCTGACACGGGGTGACAGAACCAGGGACAAAAGGGGGACGGATATAAGGAACTTCTCAACACATCAAGAACAAAACAAAAAAGAGTCGCACCACGAGTCATCGAATTTTTTTTTTTTGTACTGAGTTACACTGGTACCCGACGCAGCGAACTTACCATCATCTATTATAGAGCAGATTAGCGGGTCTCCTACCGTTGGCTGAGAGTCTGAACGACCTCAGGAAATGTACGGTGAGTGGGCATCGCTCCAGGCCTGCTGCCATTTTCGCAACCATGCCGGCGCCTCTTTTGCAGAGCAAGGTGCAACACTAACCTCTAGTTTTCAGAGGCAAGGCTGGACGGTACCTTGATTGGAAACGGCCTAGTAGGCGCGTACCCGCTAACTTAGGCCTTAGGCCTTTCAACGTAATACGTAGCCCTATAATATTAGCTTCTCTTATCTCTTGGACCAAACATTCAGCATGAGTAAAATGAGTGAAATTGCTTCCATGACAATAGCCTCAATCTGCTTTCCATCACCTCTAAAAATAAATGTAGCTGACTGGTGGGTCATTTACTGTCTGAGAAGAAGATATCATTGCCACCTGCCTGCGTCAATGTTGGTTGACCTGCAGTTAATTTACAAATCAGAAAGTCAGACATATGATTTAGGGGCTGTTGTTGTGGGCAGTCCGCTCTTTTTGGCTCCCAAACTGCTCTTTAATAAAAATATGTTTTGTATTTTTTCAAGTCAAACACAGTTTGCGATAGTTTGACTATGATTGGTGTGAAAACATTCTAATTAAATTATAAATGAACATCATTTCTACCTTACACAATGTTTAAAAATGCATTTTTTTATGATAAGAATGCTATTAAACATGTGCATTTAAGTATACTTTTTAATGTATATAAACAAAGTGCATATAAATGTACATCAAAAACGAATACAATCTGAACAACATAATAATAGAATATTGCACCATATCAAAGAAAAATAAATAATGTGCAAACTGCAGCATCCCTTAAACATTAAACTGGTCCCTCTTTTCTCTCTCTTCTTTATTGACCATGTTATAACCAGCAGCACACAGTAATGCTGACTATTATTTAGCTTTTATGAGAGGTTTGCATTCAGAAATGCAAGCTGCCTCACTTTGAGGGGCTGATCGGTTTCTTCTCTCTTCTTCTTCTTCTTCTTCTTCTTCTATGATGTCATGGCGGTCCGCAAACAATCGTTTAAGTGCATGACGTCACCTACTGTGCTAGAAAAGTGCTATCATCATGATATGCCCAATTCTGTATAATCATGAATATAAAAACCAAATAAATCCCTACTAAACAATTTACTCCCACCCTCTCCCTCAAAACACCTCCCCTTTCCTTGTCCCATCGCGTGCTAGTGACTCCTGTGGAGGCCGGGCGCAGTGCACGCTGACCCAGGTCGCCTGGTGTACGGTGTTTCCCTCCGACACATTGGTGCGGCTGGCTTCCGGGTTAAGTGGGCATTGTGTCAAGAAGCAGTGTGGCGTGGATGGGTTGTGTTTCGGAGGATAAACGGTCTCGACCTTCACCTCTCCCGAGTCGTACGGGAGTTGCAGCGATGAGACAAGACTGTAACTACCAATTGGACACCGAAATATGGGGAGATTTTTTTTTTTTAAGTAACAAGACCCGACTGTAGGTTGACTTACAGGAGCAGCCATGGAAGCTCCATCAGTCTGACAGTAGGTCCTCTTACTACAGGAGCAGCCATGGAAGCTCCATCAGTCTGACAGTAGGTCCTCTTACTAAGGAGCAGCCATGGAAGCTCCACAGTCTGACAGTAGGTCCACTTACTACAGGAGCAGCCATGGAAGCTCCATCAGTCTGACAGTAGGTTACTTACTACAGGAGCAGCCATGGAATCTCCATCAGTCTGACTGTAGGTCCTCTTACTACAGGAGCAGCCATGGAAGCTCCATCAGTCTGACAGTAGGTCTCTTACTACAGGAGCAGACATGGAATCTTCCATCAGTCTGATTGTAGGTCTTCTTACTACAGGAGCAGCCATGGAAGCTCCATCAGTCTGACAGTAGGTTGACTTACTACAGGAGCAGCCATGGAAGTCCATCAGTCTGACAGTAGGTCCTCTTACTACAGGAGCAGCCATGGAAGTCCATCAGTCCACCTGCAATTCACCAATCTGTTTACAGCCTCTGACATACGATACATCATGACTAAATCTATATCACTGAGCTCTCTAGCCTCTTCTGTACTGGCATCACCATGCTCATATCGTACAGTTCCACTTATCTTGTCTGCCCCACCATAGCACTGGCACTTTGCCTCTCCCACTGCTCCACGTCACGTAATCATGTTCCCCTCCCACAATAGCATATCTTTTTGTCCTTTACACTGAGCAGTACAGGTCCCATTATTTGGCATTTTAAAACACTGCAGTGCATATGGGACAAATTCTCTAACATTGAAATGAAGGAATCCTATCTGTACTTTTCCAGGCAAAACCTTCTCAAACCTCAGCAGCTGATAGGCTTTCACTTCTTCGACCCTCTTTCCTGCTGATCAACCTTTTGGTCTCAGTCACTCTTGCCTCCCTTCACATGTTCTTTTAATATACATCTGTAGACATAGATATAGGACACCAGTGATGACTCCCCTCAACCCTAGCATAAACAACAGGGACATGGCTTTTAATTCTTTAATCCATTAAGCTTCTCCATTTTCAGAATCTTCTCTGCTGAGCCTGGCTACCACAAAATATATTCGCTAAAAGTCACACTCAAAATCTTCAAGTTTAATTTGCGCGCACCACGCTGGCCTGCCTCGCGGCACCATCCTCTGCTCGATTTACCACAGTTCCTCTCTCTTCACTCAAGTGTTTGCTAGTGCAATGATGTTTCATCTTGCTCGCGGGCCATCTTGCACCGGTCGCCTCTTGAACCGGAATTGACACCACAGATGAGCTCACCATCACTAATACCACACCACAAAAATGCACTTCAGTTTGGTTTCAAAGTCATACTGATGGTCACAACAAAAAAAATGTGTTTTTGCTCAACTCATCAAACAGGAGCAGTGCCCAGGATAGTGATATTAGTAGGTTAACTGAAAAGGCCTGCTGCCTCTGGTCTGCAGCCATTCAACACACACATAATTCTACTCTGGACTTCCTCTTGTCCTATGGGCGGCCTAGCGGTTAAGAGTGTTTGGCCAGTGAGTGTAAAGGTCTCTGGTTCAAATCCCCGAGCAGACTAGGTGAACAATCTTTCGATATGCCATTGAGCAAAGCACTTCACCCTAATTGCTCCTGTAAGTCCCTCTGGATAAAATGTCTGCTAAATGACTAAGCTGTAACTTATATAGGCCTAACAAACCAGGCCAGAAGCACGCCAACCTATAAATGTCAAAGTGCGGTGAACGTGTTGGTTCTGTTGTTCTACTACTGTCCACCGAGCTATCTTCAGATGAACACACTAAACTGTAAGTCTCTCTGGATAAGAGCGTCTGCTAACAGTCCTTTAGTGTGGGAGCCGGCAGCAGCCAACCGTATGAAACAGATGGGTTAGGTTCACACTCATCATTTCCAAGGAAACTACTGGGACCAACATGCCTGATAGTTACAGTATGAGCTGCAATAGTTTCCACTGAATGATACAGTGTGATTCTCACAGTTTGAGTGTTATAATGTCTAATATTAATAGTGTCTATATAACTGTCTATATAACAGTGTTATAATGTCTATATAACAGTTGTTATAATGTCTATTATAACGGTGTTATAATGTCTATATAACAGTGTTATATGTCTATATAACAGTGTTTTAATGTCTATATAACAGTGTTATAATGTCTATATAACAGTGTTTATAAGTCTATATAACATTGTTATAAATGTTCTATATAACAGTGTTATGATGTCTATATAACGTGTTTAGTCTCTGATATAAGCA
>NW_019946114.1:48677-50900 GCF_002910315.2 Salvelinus sp. IW2-2015
GCTGACCATATTTTGCTTTTATGAGAGGTTTGCATTCAGAAATGCAAGCTGCCTCACTTTCGAGGGGCGATGAGGTTTCTTCTCTCTCTTCTTCTTCTTCTTCTTCTTCTATGATGTCATGGCGGCCGCAAACAATCTTTAAGGCATGACGTCACCTACTGTCTAGAATACTATCAATCATGATATGCCCAATTCTGTATATCATGAAAATAAATAAAACAAAATAAATCCACTAACTTCTACCACCCCCCCCAACACCCCCCCTTTCCTTGTCCCATCGCGCGGCTAGTGACTCCTGTGGAGGCCGGGCGCAGTGCACGCTGACACGTCGCCGGTGTACGGTGTTTCCCTCCGACACATTGGTGCGGCTGGCTTCCGGGTTAAGTGGGCATTGTGTCAAGAAGCAGTGTGGCGTGGAGGGTTGTGTTTCGGAGGATAAACGGCTCTCGACCTTCACCTCTCCCGAGTCCGTACGGGAGTTGCAGCGATGAGACAAGACTGAACTACCAATTGGACACAAGAAATTGGGAGATTTTTTTTTTTTAAGTAACACCAGCCGACTGTAGGTTCTTACTACAGGAGCAGCCATGGAAGCTCCATCAGTCTGACAGTAGGTCCTCTTACTACAAGGAGCAGCCATGCGTAGCTCCAACAGTCTGACGAGTAGTCCTCTTACACAGGAGCAGCCATGGAAGCCACAGTCTGACCGTAGGTCCTCTTACTACAGGAGCAGCCATGGAAGCTCCATCAGTCTGACAGTAGGTTCACTTACTACAGGAGCAGCCATGGAAGCTCCATCAGTCTGACAGTTAGGTTCCTTACTTACAGGAGCAGCCATGGAAGCTCCAATCAGTCTGACAGTAGGTTCTTACTACAGGAGCAGCCATGGAAGCTCCACAGTCTGACAGTAGGTCTCTCTACTACAGGAGCAGCCATGGAAGCTCCAACAGTCTGACAGTAGGTCCTCTTACTACAGGAGCAGCCATGGAATCTCTCTCTTTGTCAGCATTACTGTGTGCTGCTGGTTATAACATGTCAATAAAGAAGAGAGAGAAAAGAGGGACCAGTTTAATGTTTTAAGGGGATGCTGCAGTTTTGCACATTATTTATTTTTCTTTGATATGGTGCAATATTCTATTATTATGTTGTTCAGATTGTATTCGTTTTGAATTGTTACATTTATATGCACTTTGTTTATATACATTAAAAAGTTATACTTTAAATGCACATGTTTAATAGCATTCTTTATCATAAAAAAACTATGCATTTTTAAAAACATTGTGGTTAAGGTAGAGAATGAMTTCATTTAATAATTTAATTAGAATTGTTTTCACACCAATCATAGTCAAACTATCGCAAACTGTTTGACTTGAAAAAATACAAAACATATTTTTATTAAAGAGCAGTTTGGGAGCCAAAAAGAGTCGGACTGCCCACAACAACAGCCCCCTAAATCATATCTGACTTTCTGATTTGTAAATTCACTGCAGTTCCCAACATTGACCAGCAGGTGGCAATGATAGTCTCTTCTCAGACAGTAAATGACCACCAGTCAGCTACATTTATTTTGTTAGGAGGGGATGGAAAAGCATTGAGACTATTTGTCATAGAAGCAATTTCACTCATTTACTCATGTGAATGGGTCCAAAGAGATAAGAGAAGCTAATATTGATAGGTGTAACGGATGTGAAATGGCTAGCTAGTTAGCGGGTACGCGCTACTAGCGTTTCAATCAGGTACGTCACTTGCTCTGAAACCTAGAAGTAGTGTTGCACCTTGCTCTGCAAGGGCCGCGGCATTTGTGGAGCGATGGGTAACGATGCTTCGTGGGCGACTGTTGTTGATGTGTGCAGAAGTTCCCTGGTTCGCGCCCGTGTCGGGGCGAGGGGACGGTTTAAAGTTGTTACATAGGCACTGTTAAATCTTTACAGCTCAGGATAATATGACTATAATTAAAGAACATCACTACCATCTGCTGGCTGGATCGGTCTTCTGATTTGAATTGAAACAGTTTTTAGAACTTTAGAGATGATTAACTAAAATATGATGATAGAAGACAGCACCATGCTGTATGATAGCATAAACCCTCTAATGTTGCTCACTAGTTAACAAAGTCACAAACCCTGACCATTTTTACATTTTACCAGACGCTCTGTAGTGAGTCATTCATTTTCATACTTTTTTAGTCATTGAAACCACAACTCTGGCATTGCAAGCACTATG
>NW_019946114.1:53108-66171 GCF_002910315.2 Salvelinus sp. IW2-2015
GACTACTTAAAGTATGGTAATATAGTAATACTAACACAGCTAATATTACATTATTTACTTTGTTATAAACTTGTATAGCCTTCATTCTAATCCTATTTTATCTGACCATAATAGCCTTTATTATAAGACATATGTTTTTCTACCCATGTTATTCAACCCATGTTATTCTACCCATGTTATTCTACCCATGTTTTCTACCCATGTTATTCAACCCATGTTATTCTACCCATGTTATTCTACCCATGTTATTTCAAACCCATGTTATTCTACCCATGTTATTCTACCATGACTGTACTATTGTGTAATTGACTGTATGTTTGTTTATTGTGTAACTCTGTGTTGTTGTTTTTGTCGAACTGCTTTGCTTTACTTGGCCAGGTCGCAGTTGTAAATGAGAACTTGTTCTCAACTGGTCTACCTGGTTAAATAAAGGTTAAATTAAAATATAAAAGGATTGTTATTAGATGATAATAAGAAGAATACATGCTCACCACAACAAGTCTTACGAAATTTGAAACATCTTGCTATTTTTGATGAATGGGAATTCCAAGGAGACTAATTAATTCAGAGTTTTTTTCTTCCTGCCACTAATTCTGCTTTTTGAAAATGGACAACTGGAAGTTGTTGTTCTCCCTGCTAAATTTAGGCTTAGTTGAATGCACCAAAACCTTGCTCGCGCAAAACACTGCAGGCCTTAATGCTCAAATCAGTTATGTTTTTCAAATCCGTTTTGGATTTTTCTCACTGTCCAAACAGCAAGTTACAAGTGACCACATCGGATTAGTATGTGTTCAGACAGCATTCATTTGATGATATGGCTAGTTGTCATAGTAACGATGGGTGTGTGTTCAGACGGCATTCATTTGATGACATGGCTAATTGTTATAGTCACGATGGTTTGTATTCAGACAGCATTCATTTGTTGACATAGCTAGTTGTCATAGTAACGATGGGTGTGTGTTCAGACAGCATTCATTTGATGACATGGCTAGTTGTCATAGTAATGATGGGTTTGTGTTCAGACAGCATTCATTTGATGACATGGCTAGTTGTCATAGTAATGATGGGTGTGTGTTCAGACAGCATTCATTTGATGACATGGCTAGTTGTCATAGTAACAATGGGTGTATGTGCAGTGGTGTAGGCTGATTGGTGCTCCTGCTTCCTATCATTCAGAAGTTATGTATCAAGCTAAGATGACAACAATGCCTGCCAGGGATGTTTCCCACATACTTTGAATGTTCAAAATCATAGTGTCAGAACACCTTTAAAGCCTCAAAGGAAAAGTTTGATCCAACTTTCAAAACAAATTATTTTTCGGCCACAGCAGTCAACTAGCTAGCCACAGCAGTCACTAGCTACCAAGAGGTCAACTAGCTACACAGCAGTCAACTAGCTAGTCACAGCAGTCAACTAGCTAGCCACAGCAGTCAACTAGCTAGTCACAGCAGTCAACTAGCTAGCCACAACAGTCAACTAGCTAGCCACAGCAGTCAGCTAGCTAGCCACAACAGTCAACTAGCTAGCCACAGCAGTCAACTAGCTAGCCACAACAGTCAGCTAGCTAGCCACAGCAGTCAACTAGCTAGCCACAACAGTCAACTAGCTAGCCACAGCAGTCAACTAGCTAGCCACAACAGTCAACTAGCTAGCCACAGCAGTCAACTAGCTAGCCACACAGTCAACTAGCTAGTCACAGCAGTCAACTAGCTAGCCACAACAGTCAACTAGCTAGCCACAGCAGTTCAGCTAGCTAGCCACAACAGTCAACTAGCTAGCAACAGCAGTCAACTAGCTAGCCACAGAGGTCAACTAGCTAGCCACAGCAGTCAACTAGCTAGTCACAGCAGTCAACTAGCTAGCCACAGCAGTCAACTAGCTAGTCACAGCAGTCAACTAGCTAGCCACAACAGTAAACTAGCTAGCCACAGCAGTCAGCTAGCTAGCCACAGCAGTCAACTAGCTAGTCACAGCAGTCAACTAGCTAGCCACAACAGTCAACTAGCTAGTCACAGCAGTCAACTAGCTAGCCACAACAGTCAACTAGCTAGCCACAGCAGTCAGCTAGCTAGCCACAACAGTCAACTAGCTAGCAACAGCAGTCAACTAGCTAGCCACAGAGTCAACTAGCTAGCCACAGCAGTCAACTAGCTAGTCACAGCAGTCAACTAGCTAGCCACAGCAGTCAACTAGCTAGTCACAGCAGTCAACTAGCTAGCCACAACAGTCAACTAGCTAGCCACAGCAGTCAGCTAGCTAGCCACAACAGTCAACTAGCTAGCTGTTTACCTTTCTACCACATTCACTCATTTGTTTGTAAACAACTAACAAGCTAGTTAGCTCTCTCATGTTCTTGTCAAACTGTCAACAGAGTAGCTAGGAAGCAACAAGATATGCCAAACAACAGCCAAAAACCACTTGAGGGCAAATAAATCAGATTTGACCGTTCAGACACAAGTCTCATGGCCAGGAATCAGATTTGTATCTGACTTAAAACCACCGATGAAGGCGGTTTGAAATGTGACTTGAAATGTCCAATTCCATGTGCTTTTTGCTGTTCAGACTGCAGGAAAAATAACAGATTAGAATCGGATATGCAAAAAATGTGGATTTGAGTAATTTCAAACTGCAAATGGGAACAAGCCTTATATGTAAGTCGCTCTGGAGAAGAGCGTCTGATAAATGACCACAATGTAAAATTAGATGTGATCTTCACCGGGCAGTCCACTGCCAATAGAGAACTCTTTCCATCAGTCTGCTAATAGAAAAAACATTGTCTGGCTTCTTAATGCTTGTTGGAATTTTCAGTTCCTTATTCTGGGTTCCTTGCACCCGATCAAGTGAAATGAATCTAAATTAAACACAAGTGATATGAACTATCAGCCTTGATAAATGTGTTGCAGAATGATTCTGATAGGGAAAGAACACAAGTGTTATGCAGCTATCAGCCTTGATAAATGTGTGGCAGAATGATTCTGACAGGGAAAAGAACACAAGTGATATGAAGCTATCAGCCTTGATAAATGTGTGGCAGAGTGATTCTGACAGGGAAAAAGATACGACAGGGTAATAATAGTACTGTATTAATTCCCTAGGAGATGTTGTTACATATGCAGTGTATAAAGTCAGGTCCACAATTATTGACACCCTTGATAAAGGTCCACAATTATTGACACCCTTGATACAGGTCCACAATTATTGACACCCTTGATAAAGGTCCACAATTATTGACACCCTTGATAAAGGTCCACAATTATTGACACCCTTGATAAAGGTCCACAATTATTGACACCCTTGATAAAGATGAAGAAGAAACAAAGTAACTTTATTGTCATGTCATCTGAACATGGTACAGGTCTAAGATCCCTCCCGATGTGTTCTTCATTCTCATAACCTAACGTAGCAGGTCTAAGATCCCTCCCGATGTGTTCTTCATTCTCATAACCTAACGTAGCAGGTCTAAGATCCCTCCCGATGTGTTCTTCATTCTCATAACCTAACGTAGCAGGTCTAAGATCCCTCCCGATGTGTTCTTCATTCTCATAACCTAACGTAGCAGGTCTAAGATCCCTCCTGATGTGTTCTTCATTCTCATAACCTAACGTAGCAGGTCTAAGATCCCTCCCGATGTGTTCTTCATTCTCATAACCTAATGTAGCAGGTCTAAGACCCTCCCGATGTGTTCTTCATTCTCATAACCTAATGTAGCAGGTCTAAGATCCCTCCCGATGTGTTCTTCATTCTCATAACCTAATGTAGCAGGTCTAAGATCCCTCCGATGTGTTCTTCATTCTCATAACCTAACGTAGCAGGTCTAAGATCCCTCCCGATGTGTTCTTCATTCTCATAATCTAACGTAGCAGGTCTAAGATCCCTCCTGATGTGTTCTTCATTCTCATAACCTAACGTAGCAGGTCTAAGATCCCTCCCGATGTGTTCTTCATTCCATAACCTAAAGTACAGGCATAAAAGAAGATCCTATAAAACATGTAGAAAAAGGCTCAGTGGCCATTATCCTCTCAAGGTGAGGTATTCAAAACAGCATGCCATTTTAACCCCTATCTTTTTGAGAGAGAAAAAAAAAATATGACTTGTGAAACAAAATCACTTTCACTGAGCAATTGTATTAGTATAAAATAATATAATTTCCCTTTTTTTTGCATACAATATAGCTCAGTGTTTGTATTATTGATTTCATACAGTCTTTTATTGTTAATCTTTATCAAGGCCAATAATTATGGACCTGTCTGTATGTCTACGAGAAATTCAGTTTTTAAACGCTATCCAATCTTAACCACTGAATATCTACTTGTTCTACTCAGCATTTACCATGTTTTGACTAGATTGCTGAAGTATTAATTGATTATATTATCATTAAAATCCTCTTTACAATTGTAACAAGACAGATTCTCAATATGGCATGTTTAATTTAGAATGAATCACTAGGCTAGAAATTAAGGATAAAGTTAAAATAGTGAATATATATAGCCATTTTTATAAACTCCAAAAGTCTGATCATCATTTTGTGTGAAGACGAGGGATTCCCCCACACTTCCTTTTTTGCAGCAATATAAACCCAGAGACAACATCATTCAGTTTCAGTAGACACCAGCCGACCACAGCCAACACAGACTCAAGATGCCTTTCAAGCCACACTACCTGTTGGTCTCCCTGACTCTCTGCTGGTTCGTGGCTCTTCAAGGTGAGATATTGCATCTTTATCTATATATATATGTATCTGTTCAACTTGACTCTTGAACTATCGACAAACCAAACCTATTATCAATTTCTTTTTTTACAATTTAATTGCAATTATCACAATCAATCCATAGCAGTTTTAAGTGTCTCAGAGTAGGGTCGGTATTCAATCCGTATGGCAGAAGTTCTGCGTTGCAGCGTGAGTGAAATTTAAAGGTAATGTTCCTTAGCGGAAACTGCATTCACGGTAAACGCTGCATGTCGGGTCAATCAGATATTACTGTTACATTGCTGTCACACAGTCACTGTCTTTTTACTGGTGTTTTTAGTTCTTTACTTATCCATTGTTCACCTAATACCTTTTTTGCACTATTGGTTAGAGCCTGTAAGTAAGCATTTCACTGTAAGGTCTACTACACCTGTTGTATTCGGCGCACGAGACAAATAAACTTTGATTTGATTTGATCTGTAACACTTCAGCGATGATACAGACTGAATAGAGCCCTAAGAGTGCTGATCTAGAATCAGTTTTGTCTTTGTAACATTCACATGTTTCAAAGTGCAACTTTTAGTGATGATAAAAAGGTGTTAACTCTATCCCGTAAACCTTAACCTTTAACCCTAAATTGGAACAATACTATATTGTTATTGTATGTAATATTCACGGTCTTCATCCCAGCAGCATTCCCCATGAACGGCTGTGCTGCATGTCAGAAGTGTCGCTGCATCCGGACGTCCTCTGCTTTCATCTCTCCTAGGCTGTTCCACAGGATAGAGATCCTACCTCCAGGTGCCCACTGTCGTCAWACAGAGATCATGTGAGTCAACTAACACCACCTAACAACCKGTCAAGAACACTTTCACAGTCAACAAGCAAACCAASATCTAGTTCTAAAATATATAMATTTTTAAACATGACTAATACATTATCACAGTCTGCCTAATACATTATCGCAGTATGCCTAATACATTATCACAGGATGTCTAAAACATTATCACATTATACCTAATACATATCGTAGTAATGTTAATACATGAATCACAGTATGCATAATACATTATCGCAGTAATGTCTAAATATCATTATCACAAGTATGCATAATACATTATATCGCATTATGCCTAATACACTATCACAGTATCTGTACTAATACATTATCGCAGTATGCCCTAATACATTATCGCAGTATACCTACAGTTCTGATCTTGGAATTTAGAGTGGAATGACCGTTCAAATCGATTTTCCTATCGATCTGTTTTTATTCAGTTTCCAGTTGTCTTGAAACACAAGTCGGAAGTCTGAGATTTCAGAGTTCCCAGTAGTTTTGAACACACCGCATTAGTCTAGCGGAGGGAGGGAGAGAACAGCAGAGGGTCCACCTCATTACCGTCCTGCTCTCTCCTTCCGTCCTCGGTGAGACTGATTAGAGAGAGAGGGACAACGCCTTCCACACTGGTGGCTAAAGCGAGTCACACCGCATCTGCTCAATGCTCAAATTCACGTTGTTCCTATGACCAGAGACAGTAAATACCCTCCCTATTAAAATAGACAGGACGAGCTGCTAATAATAATAAAAACAGGGCTATCGATACCACTGGGCTACTCATTCATCAGAGAAAACATGTTTTATAATTATGTAATAAGTGTTTGAATAAAAACAGTGACAGAGCAGAATGAAAACTTAAACATGAACTCACTTCATAAAAACAGCAGCTGTTATTCTTTGATAATTTCTCCTGGTCATGGTTTTAAAAAGTTATGAATCTTACATAGGCTGGTATCAAACTTTGCTGTGGCAAGAGTCGTGGAAGTCGTAGGCACAGTGATTTGAGCTATCCGATTGGCCAGCGCAGTAGGATCACTCGATTTATCCACAGATCTTCCTGTCCGCCGGTAGGCGGAGTTTGTCTTTTCTGACAAATTAAATTGTTTATAATGGGAACACTTTGCCAACCCGGTGCACAAGCTTCTGAATAAAGTGCACCTCCGGTAACAGCGCAACACATGAATAAAAGAAAAAAGAGGCAAGTCTTTTATCGTCGGTTTTTCTACAGAAATGTTTGGTGATCGACTAGGAATGCCTTGAAGTCGATCGCGATCGATTGGTTGGTAACCACAGGCCCAGTGGAATCTCCATGCTTTTTTGTTGTTTGTTGTCCAGGCTTTCATCTGTGTCTTGGAAACCGCCCTAAAACCCAGGTGGCTGTCATTGTCTTCACACATAGATCATGTGAGTCAGTCAGCGAGGTCTTGAACGAAGCGCTAAACTGTGTTTTCTAACGCATAGGGTGAAGAAGCGTGGGGATAGGTCGTGGTGGAGGGGAAATAATTAGTCTGTATAGTCGCTCTTACTGCAATGCTAATGCAAACCAATCATTAGTCACTGATGATAGTTCAATGTTCCTATTCGTAACCAAGGCTAAGACATTGTAATAAATGTGGGCATTTGCAGTGGTAGCTATAGCAATTCCCCCCCGAAACTCCAGTATGTGGCAGGGACTCCAGACAATCACAGATTATCAAATAGTTTTTTTCTAGTCAAGGGCTATCCTATTCAACTATTGCTGTACATATACTATTATATCCTACCTATTCTACAGATATACTATATATTCTATCCACATACTGTCCACAATGATATACATTCAATCACACATGTACATATACATACAGTGCATTCAGAAAGTATTCAGACCCCTTGACTTTTTCCACATTTTTATTATTGTTTACAGCCTTTTTCTAAAATGGATTAAATAAAAAATGTCCTCATCAATTTACACACAATACTCATAACAAACAAAGCAAAAACAGGTTTAGACATTTTAGCAAATGTATTAAAATAAAAAACACAGAAACACCTTATTTACATAAGTATTCAGACGCTTTGCTATGAGACTCAAATTGAGTTTAGATGCATCCTGTTTCCATTGATCATCCTTGAGATGTTTCTACAACTTGATTGGAGTCCCCTGTGGTAAATTCAATTGATTAGACATGATTTGGAAATCTCACACCTGTCTATATAAATCCTATTTGTCAGTGCATTTCAAGGCAAAAACCAGCCATGAGGTGGAAGGAATGCCAAGAGTGTGTAAAGCTATCATCAAGGCAAAGGGTGGCTACTTTGAACAATCTCAAATATAAAATATGTTTTGATTTGTTTAACACTTTTTTGGATTACAACATGATTCCATATGTGTTATTTCATAGTTTTGATGTCTTCACTATTATTCTACAATGTAGAAAATAGTAAAAATAAATAAAACCCTGAAATGAGTAGGTGTCCAAACTTTTGACTGGTACTGTATCTATACATACATTAACATATACAGTACTCAGACTTTGCTCGTCCTAATATTTATAATTTCTTCATTCCATTCTTTGACTCAGATGTGGTGTGTATTGTTAGATATTACTGCACTGTAGCCACTGCCCAAGCCTGAAGCGGGGTTGTTCTCGGACGCAATACAGTCCAACACTCAACGTTTCCAAACGGCCAAACATTCAATGAGATCCAGGGATATGGTGCAACAAAAATGTTATTCTTCTTATATCTAACAAAAAAACTATTCTCCGATCAACTTTAAGCAGAGATTACTTGAAATGCAAATACATAATATAATATGACCTGTCTGTCTGTATGTATGTATGTATGTATGTCAAAAAAACTATACCGCTCCCGCGCATCTAGCAAGGACTCCTCCCCCCGAAGGCCAACTTTCTTGCCTTTATCTAACAAATTAACACAGTACAATGAATGGGCAAGAGGGGGGGCCAAAAAACTGAGTTACACGAACAACAAATGAATATATCTCAATCAGGTAAATATAAATCATAAAGGACTACATACCCTAATATTCATCATCAATACATTAATATTTAAATATATTTACACAAATGTACATGGAGCTCAGTATGTTCAGTCTTTTAAACAAATAGGTCCAAATCGGCTCTAACAACACGAACCACAACCATTTCACTACAGCCATAATAACATCTGCTAAATGTGTGTACGTTCATATTGACATTTTCTGATAGGTTTTATTCTGCAGTGTATGATATGTAACCATGGTGACGCTGTAATATATATCCCTCCCTTCATTCATCAGCGTTACAAGAAGGACAAAGCCACCGTCTGTGGACTCCAGATGCACGATGGATCAACAAAGTCATTGCCAGTTACAAAGGTAAATACAACACACACACACAACACACCACCACACACACACCACACACACACACACACACACACACACACACCACACACACACACACACCACACACACACAACACCACACACACACACACACACACACACACACACATTCTGATTGATTTAACACCAGTCACCATCTCTTTCTACAGAACCAACAAGAAGAAGAGAAGTGCAGAACTTCCCATCTCAACCACCATTGAGTGAATTGGAACAAGAATGTATCAAGTTGGAGCTAAATGGAAATGTAATACCAATGTAATACCAATGTAATGCCAATGTGATACCAATGTGATACCAATGTGATACCAATGTAATACCAATGTGATACCAATGTGATACCAATGTGATGCCAATGTGATGCCAATGTGATGCCAATGTGATGCCAATGTGATGCCAATGTAATACCAATGTGATACCAATGTAATGCAAATGAGATACAAATGTGATACCAATGGATTCAATTCAAATATGATTCTAATACCAAGTTAATTAGTTTATCTTAAAAGATTTCAGTATGTATTGAATGTGATTATTTCATTTATTTCATTTTCATTCATTTTTTTTTATCATGTATTGGGTCTAACCTAGAAAAATAAACACAACCTATACAATATGTACAAAACATGAGCATTTTATTGCCTGAGGAGGAGGAGGAGGACGAAGGGTGAAATGCACATGTTTACTATCTTGTTGATGTGAGCATCATTATCCCATAAAGTAAGTCATCACGTCTACAGCTCTGATGGGTTGACAGATAAGATTCCACTCCCAGTAAGGGGTGGGACTGGGACGGGACTGGGGCGGCCGTAGTTTGCCTGCTCTTTGGGGAGCATAAGTCCTTTTCAAACTTCCTGGTGGTAGTTAAGGCCTTGTGTCTTACCCACAGAGATAGAGTAATGTAGATGGATATAACCTGGTTTTACCATGGACATTGAAGACTTCCACCATTTTAAAGTAGTTAACTGGGAGGGAATTCCTATGGTTTGGGAGCGATCAGCCAACGAACAGAGCATTGTCTTCTTCTTCTTCATATTGGGTTGGTGATGGTTAGTAAACGCTATATCAGCGCCATCTAGTGGCCACAATAAATAAAGGACAAGATGTTGTTCTGGACTCCAGCACTGCAGGCGTCATTTAAATCACACTTTTTCTTTTTCAAACACAAAAGAAGAAGAAAATGGACTACTTTTAAAATGGAGACAGCGACAATGGCGCTGCCCATGCTCTCACAGACGATAATATAATGGCATTGATACAAAGATGAGTCCTCTGTATAATGGTCTTACCCAAACACTAATGAACTAATAAAAAAACACAACTTTCTCTTTAGTCAGATCAACATGATCACCACTTCTGACTTCTACATTCAGAAAACACATGATCACCACTTCTGACTTCTACATTCAGAAAACACATGATCACCACTTCTGACTTCTACATTCAGAAAACACACGTTGCAGTTGATTAAACATTGATTGTGTCCCAAATGGCATCCCATTCTCTATTTAGCACTCTACCTTTTGAACAGAGAGCCTACAGGGTATTAGCCAAGGTCTCTGAGGAGGAGGCGCTATCTATCTATGACCACTCTCAATACGGTGACGCAAGCCACTGAATGATTGTTCCTACTGTCATGACTGGCCTATTCGGGTCAGGTTACCGTGGAATCACAGTCCTACAGAGACATCTCTCACCCCCCCCCCCGCAGAGGGTGAGAGGGGATTGATGGGGAGGTTTATGACACCTCACGCCCATTGTAAATATTAAGGCAGCAGACACATCCTTTGTCCTTTCAGTGTGGGATTGTAATGTATGATGGGTCTATGGAGAGTCTACCTCAGAATGGTAACATGCAATAAATGGACTTTGGGACAATATATTTCATCAGTCAAAATGGTGGTAACAACGATAGACGGAATATAAATGTATGTCGTTTTGTTATGTTATTTAAAGTTAAATGACGACATTATAACGAAAACATTGTAACTTGAAGAGTTTTCATAATATGTTTTATAATGTACATACTGTGCGTTGTGTAGAAAATATCCCGATCAAAGATAATGTTTTTTGTAAAGATGAAGTGTTGAATTTAGTTGTCTAAATAGTATAGAATCTAATCCATACCTTGCCTCGTAACTAGATACGCCCCAGAGAACTTGCCATAAGACGGAAACACCTTTTTGACCCGGGGGTATAAAACATGCGAGTTAAGAATGTACATATCAGACTAAGTTGACCAACGTGCTGCAGCCGAAGTCCACGCACTAGTCGGGACCCAAAACGCAACACGAGGTTGTAGAAGACAAAGGAAACCTCTTAACAATCAATGCTACGGTTGAGTATCTGTATCTGTAATCTAAGAAGGTGAATTCAAGCAGGACTGCCCGGTTCTTCTCTCCAAGGAATCGTGTGTCTACACTGCTTTCATTCCCACGCTGGAACTATCTACACGGCCTGATTAGCTGTCCTCAGAAGACCCCTCTTACAGAATGATTTAGGCGCCTTAGTTCCAGTGAAGGGAATCTTAACCCTACAGCATACAATGACATTCTAGATGATTCTGTGCTTCCAACTAGATAGTATTCTGTACAAACTAGAGATGGTATCCTGTACAAACTAGAGAAGGTATCCTGTACAAACTATGAGAAGGTATCCTGTGCAAACTACAGATGGTATCCTGTAAAACTAGAGAAGGTATCCTGTACAAACTACAGATGGTATCCTGTACAACGTACAGATGGTATCCTGTACAAACTACAGATGGTATCCTGTACAAACTACAGATGGTATCCTGTAACAACTAGAGATGGTATCCTGTACAAACTACGATGGTATCCTGTACAAACTACAGATGGTATCCTGTACAAACTACAGATCCCTACAATTTGATGGTATCCTGTACAAACTACAGATGGTATCCTGTACACTACAGATGGTATCCTGTACAAACTACAGATGGTATCCTGTACAAACTAGAGATGGTATCCTGTACAAACTAGAGATGGTATCCTGTACAAACTAGAGATGGTATCCTGTACAAACTAGAGGAGAAGGTATCCTGTACAAATTAGAGATGGTATCCTGTACAAACTAGAGGAGAAGGTATCCTGTACAAATTAGAGAAGGTATCCTAGAAAGTGGATGTGTTCATGATTGTCTGCGATATTTAATGAGACGACGTGGAGGTAAGATGCAGCTGAAGTTTAGAAGATGATTATGGTGTTTGGAAGTGGGAGTCCTTGTTCAAAAGCACAGCAGTAAAAGTCCTTGGGAAGGCTAGGAGATCATCAGATGAAAAAAGGGATAAAAAAAAATAACATCTCATAATATTTGACCATTCAGATTCATTTCACATTCAAATAATTCACTCACAAATAAATAAAAGCCATTTAGACAAAACATTTAAAAAAAAATCTAAAACATTTATCTCTTTTCAAAAGCTTGTAATACTATATCGTACAAAGTAGGAAATAGAAAAGGCTGTAGTTTGGGTGCAGCCAGTTTGGGTGCAGCCATTGGTTCTCACACCGCTGCTCTCAGTACATTGTTGAGGTGGCACGATGACTGGGCATACAGATCAGATTGACAAACTTTGGTTTGGTGACAAAATCTAAATCACCACCCTAGTTGGACAATGGTAGCGTGGTCCCCAGATCTGATTTTTTGCCACGGCACAAATGAACACCGGAACTGGCAAGACAGCATGAACATACACGGGACCAGGAACATTTGATATCCCCCCCCACGATCACCAGTTATAGTGATCAGACAGTCACCAAAGATGATACTATGTGGCTTTGATATAGAACTGCTACAAATGTAGTTGTATCTGGGCAGTGAAGTATGGGCCCAGACACACAGACTCACTCTATCAACTCTGGGATGTTCAACGGAACAGGCTGAATACACTCACCTTGAGAAAGAGGAGATGGAAAGAAAGAGTGGGTGCTTTGACGTCTTCTCCTCCCCTCAACCTACCACGACTAGAGGAACTCAAGTATATGTCTACTGTAAATGTTAAATCATATAGAAACATTAATTAGAAAGGTAGTCTCTCTCTCTCACTCACTCACTCACTCACTCACTCACTCACTCACTCACTCACTCACTCACTCACTCACTCACTCACTCACTCACTCACTCACTCA
>NW_019946114.1:67527-77558 GCF_002910315.2 Salvelinus sp. IW2-2015
GTTTTAGATAAATGTATCATGATTAGACGGTAGATTATTACCAGGATACTGCTCAGGCAATCCTTTCAAACCTGTATATCCGCTGGTGAATATCCTGTGCAAAATTCTTGCAAGAGAATTAAAGTTACCAGGTCATTTGTATAGGTTTTGCGAAATGCCGTACTTTCATCCACATAATCTCATCGCAACTGAGCAGTGGTATGTGGCTTCATCTCCCCACCCCTGTGAGCGTGTTAGCATAACTCTCCGCCTCAATGTACTCTATGCTTGTCGACTTCACGAGCAGTATTGAGACAGAAATCCACGTGATCATTTCGCCATTTCCAAACGCTTTTTATATTGTCGTGACTATCAACTAAATACCATGGGCACACTCCATTCCTTAGATTAACTGTAGAATTATGCATGGTTTTAATGCTAGTGTGTAGGCTGTGTGGTGATCTGTTGATTATATAACGATAGTTCATTGGTCAATGTTCATTGAGGATCAAGGTAGCCCTATGCTAGGCGTTGGCTTTCGCTTTTTTTGCCCATGATCAAATAAACTTTTGACAGGTTTGCCTCCGATTTTCAATGACTTCTGTTTTGCAACGCTAAGTGCGCTTGTTAAATCATCACAGTTTGGCGAAGGTAGGCTGTGGATACGTGATAAATTAACAGGCACCGGCATTGATTATTTGCAACGCAGGACAAAGGCTAGTGTAAACTTGAATATCATCGAATACCATGTGTAGTTAACTAGTGATTATGTTTGTTATAGGATAAGGTTTAATGCTTGTCTAGCAACTTACCGTGGGCTCCTTTGCTGCACTCGCGTAACAGGGGGGTCAGCCTGGCCACGCAGTTGTGGAGTGCAATGTAATCGGCCATTTAATCGACGTCCAAAAATGCTGATTACTGAATTTGTTATGAAAACTTGGAAATCGGACCTATTACTCGGCCATGACGATTAATCGGGCAACCTCTACTCACATACCCTGACGACGATAACTGACGAAAGGGGCCATGGGAACGGACTCCAGCGTTTGCACGTGCAGTAGGGTCGCCAGAGGCGTAGAGGTGAGGCGTGAAGTGTGATTTTGGTACTGGTGAGGCCGTGATGAGTGATCCGGTAGTGTTGATTCATATCTATGTTTGAGATAAGAGTGACCGTATGACCAGTGGAGTGAGTAGAGAGATGCATGGACAGCCTACTACCATTATCTAGGATTAATGTTTCTATATGATTTACATTTACAGGTGCATAGTACTTGAGTTCCTACTAGGTCGTAGGTAGCTCTGGAGAGTGGAGGAGTATTAAGACGATCCTAAAGCACCCACTCTTATATTTCGATGCTCCTCTATTCGTCAGTAAGCGGTACGCAGGTTTTCCTGTATAATCATTATGGCATCACCATAGTTGTGAATTCCGAATTCGAACTCGCCCAGAGTATAAGATACTGCACGTGAGCTCTGTCCGTGTCTGGGCCCATACTATCACTGCCCAGAGTAAAGGGTACTGTGAGTAGACAGCTTCGAGTATACTCACAGCCACATTAGTCCCTCATAGCTCTATGCGCTTGACTGTCTGATCACATACTAGTACTGTGTGCATCAGTGGAAGTTGAGGTCATTTACATCTGAGTAGATGCATAATGTGTGGGGTGGGGTACCTCGTTGCTCATCGTGTCCTGCTGTCTATCGCCACGTTTCGCCAAGTGTTCATATGTGCAGTAGGCAAAAAATCTAGATACTCGGGGACAGCCACGCGCTCGACGCCATTGGTCCAACATGAGTGTGTGTATTGTACATCATTGTCACCATGACAAAGTTTAGTCTCTCATATGCGATCTAGCTATTGTCCAGTCATGGCTGCTCGACACTAACATCTACAAGGTACTCACTGAGAATGCTAGCTCTCACTGTGCTGAGTATGACTTGCATGTGGCTGGCACCCCTAAATACTCGCTCTAGTCATCCAAATACTGCTCTGTTTCTTGGATTGATGACTACGCTTTGGTACAGTTGGCAGCCTAGCCTCATAGTGATTCCAGTTTGATTAGAGAGATAAATATATTTAGATTCTATTTTTAATATTTGTATTCGAGCTCTATGTCATCGGTCTTTTATTTTACTTTGGTGAGTGAACGATCACACATTAAGAATGTGAGAATGGAATACCTTGATATAGGTAACTAAAATAAATATTAGACGATGTTAGATATCTCTCTTTTGTATCCCTTTTTTCATCTGATAGAATCCGATCTCCTACCTTCCCAAGGACTTTTGCTGCATGCTCAGTGTTCACTATTAGACAAGCAAGGACTCTCGCACTTTGCACATAACTGACACCTTCGATCATTCTATAGTAAGCTTCAGCTGCTCATCTACAGTTCCGACGATCCGTCTCGAGTCATGAATATCGGCGGCTAACTCATGATTATCTCATTCCCATACTTGCTCACGATTATGGCTATAACCTTGTCTGTACTGTGATGTTGTACACGTGATACGCATCGTGCTCCCTTGGCTCAGTTTACAGTTTCAGTATTACCATTCACTCATCGGCTATTCTTGTACATATGGTCTGCTGTCCGCCTGTGCTCCTCTAGTGTGGATGTACAGGAATACGCATCCTAGTTTGTACAGGATTACCATCGTCTAGTTTGTACAGGAACCATCTCTAGGTTTGTACAGGATGTCCGCATGCTGTAGTTTGTAACAGGAGACATCTCTAAGTTGTACAGGATACCATCTGTAGTTGTACATGGATACCAGTCTGTAGTTTGTACAGGATTACCATCTCTAGGTTTGTACAGGATACCATCTCTAATTTGTACAGGATACCATCTGTAGTTGTACAGGTACCATTGTAGGTTTGTACAGGGATACCATCTGTAGTTTGTACAGAATACCATGCTGTGTAGTTGTTACAGGATTACCATCGTGGTTTGTACAGGATACCATCATGTAGGTTTGTACAGGATACCATCTCTAGTTTGTAACAGGATACCATCTCGATAGTTTGTAACAGGATACCCATCTGCTAGTTTGTAACAGGATCACCATCTTGTAGTTTGTACAGGATACCATCTGTATAGTTTGTACAGATACCTTCTCTGTTGTACAGGGATAACCATCTTGTAGTTTGCACAGGATACCTTCTCTAGTTTGTACAGGATACCTTCTCTAGTTTGTACAGGATACCATCTTAGTTTGTACAGAATACTATCTTAGTTGGAAGCACAGAATCATCTAGAATGTCATGGGTATGCTGTAGGTTTGAAGATTTCCCTTCCTGAACTTAAGGCGCCTAAATCATTTCTGTAAAGAGGGTCTTTCTGAGGACAGCTAAAGCAGCCGTGTGATTAGTTCCAGTGGGGGAATGAAAGCAGTGTAGACACACGATTCCTTGGAGAAAAGAACCGGCAGTCCTGCCTGAATGCACCTTTCTTAATACAGATTAAGATACTTCAACCGTAGCATTGATTGTTAAAGAGGTTCCTTTGTCTTCTACACCTCGTGTTGCGTTTTGGGGGTCCCGACTAGTCGTGGACTTCGCGCTGCAGCACGTGGTTCAGACTTAGGTCATGATATGTCACTTCTTAACTCGCATGTTTTTATACCCCCGGGCAAAAAATGTGTGTGTCCGTCTTATGGCAATTCTCTGGGGCGTATCTAAGTTACGAGCAAGGTATGGATTTAGATTACTGATCTAGTTTAGACAAACTAAAATTCACAGTTCATCTTTACAAAAAAACATTATCTTTGAATCGGGATATTTCTACACACGCACAGTAATGTAAACTTATTACATATTATTGAAAACTCTTCAACGTACAATGTTTTCGTTATAATGTCGGTCATGTAACTTTAAATACATAACAAGAAACGACATACATTTTATATTCCGTCTATCGTTGTTACCACCATGTGTTGAACGTGATGTCAATATTAGGTGTTGTTCCCAATAGTTCTACCATTGTATTTTGCATGTTCACATAGTTAGAGGTAGACTCTCCATAGCCCATCAATATATACTACTCATAGCAATCCGTCCACACTGGAAGAGGGACTAAGGAAAGTTGTCGCTCTGCATCTCTTTTGAATAGCATCTCTTACAATGAGCGGCGTGAGGGCTGTGTAACCATCCCATCAATCCTCTCACCCTCTGCGAGGAATTGTCGGGGGGGGTGAGTTGTCGTCCTCTGTAGTGTCAAGCCTCTCTCTTAAGTGACTGTGTTTATCCTGCGGGTAATGACTTGGCCGCGAATATAGGCGCATGCAGATAGACTCAATCTCTTAGGAAACAATCACTCTCAGTGCCGACTTGGAGTCGTTCAGCTCCTAGTCATCTCTCCAGGATAAAGAAAGCTGGTCATAGATAGATAGGCGCCTCCTTCCTCAGAGACCTTGCTATTACCTGTAGGGCTCTCTGTTCAACAAGTAGGTGCTAATAGAGAATTGGGATGCCATTTGGGACCAAACAATGTTTAATCAACTGACACGTGTGTTTGTCTGAATGTAGAAGTCAGAAGTGGTGATCAGTGTTGTTTCTTGAATGTTTAGAAGTCAGAAAGTTGTTTCATGTGTTTTCTGAATGTAGAAGTCAGAAGTGGTGATTCAGTGGTTTCTGAAATGTAGAAAGTCAGAAGTGGTGTACTGCATGTTGATCTGACGATAAGATAGAGAAAGTTGTTTCTTATAATTCATGTCTCTTTCATTCAGATGTTTGGGTAAGGACCAGTTATACAGAGGATCTCATACTTTGTAATCTCATTGCCTGTTTGTTAATCATTGCAATTCTGTGAGAGACTATACGCGGCTCGTCGCCATTCGTCGCTGTCTCCATTTTAGAGTGGACGTCCATTTCTTCTTCTAGTTTCTGCTCGTTTGTAAAAGAAAAAGTGTTGCAGTAAATGGACCGCTGCAGTGCTGGAGTCCATAACCCAGCTTGTCCAATCTATATTTACTTGGTGCCACTAGATGGCGGCTGATCGATTAGCGTTTACTTAAAACCATCACCAACGTCCATTTGAGATACGATAAGCATAGACAAGGTGCAAACATCTCTTTCGCTTAGGCTGACCTCGCTCCCCAAACATAGGATCCCTATCCCCAGTTAACTACTTTAAAATGGTGGAAGTCTTCAATGGTCCTATGGTAAAACCAAGTTGTATCCATCTACATTTACCTCTATCTCTGTGAGTGATAGAGCACAACTGGCCCTTATACTGACCACCAGAAGTTTGAAAAGTATTATGCTCCCCAAAGACCAGGCAAACTACCGCCGCCCCAGTTCCCGTCCCAGTCCCACCCCTTGACTGGGGAGGCGAATTCTAATCTGAGTACAAACCCATCGTGTAGACCGCTTGATTATACATCCTTACTATTATCTCGGATAATTGATGCTCACGCCACAAGATAGTAATACATGGTGATGTTCACCTTGTGCCTCCTCCTCCTCCGTTCCAGAATTAAAATTGCTCTGTTTTGTACATATTGTAAGTACTGATATTATCGTTAGTCTAGACTCTTTTGTCTTAGGTTGAGATCCCCATACTATTGCGTAAAAAAAAAAAATGAATGAAAATTGAACATAATAAATAATCACATTCATATGCATACTGAAATCATGTTTAAGATTTAATCACTAATTAAGCTTTGGGTGGCATCTAGGAATCATTAATTTGAACATTGTTAAATCCATTGGTCATCACCAATTTGTATTCTCTCAATTAGTTTGACATTGACATTGGTATCACATTGGTATTGATCATGCGCGATCACATTGTGAATACACCCCATGCGGGTTCTACATATGCTCACTATTTCGCATCAGCATTGTATCAGCAGATTCGTGTATATCACATTTGTGGTTACATTGGGCTAATCACTTCTACTCTGGTATCAGCAATTGGTAATCACATTGCAGATTAACTAGTTGTATTTACACTATGAGTCTCATACTTCATTTCCATTGAGCTCCTCACTTGATTCAACATTCTTGTTCTACGCAATCACTCCAATGGTGTTGAGATGGGTAGCGAGTCTCCTACATTTCTCTCTTTTTCTTAGTATGGGGTGGTCTGTAGAAGAGCATGAGTCTGTGTTAAAGTCAGACAGAAGTGTGTGTGTGGGGGGGGGTTAGAAGGATTACCATTTATCCTATCCTAGGTATTGCCTTAAAGAGGTGTGTGTGTGTGTTGGTGGTGTGTCAGATGGTGTGCTGTGCTGCTGTGTGGTGTGTGTGTGTGTGTGGTGTGTGTGTGTGTGTGTGTGTGTGTGTGCTGTGTGTAGTGTGTGTGTGTGTGTGGTGGGGTGTTTGTTTATGGTTACCTCTTGCTCACGTCGTGCAATGACTTGTGTGTGAGTCCATCGTGCATCTGGGAGTCACACAGAGCTGAGGAGTTTGTGGTGGCTTTGCCTTCTTTTGTAACGTGATGAATGAAGGAGGGATATATATTATCAGTGTACCTCACCAGTATGTGTTACATATCATACACTGCAGAATAAAAACCTGATGCAGAAAATGTCCAATATGAACTACACCACATTTAGGCAGAATGTTATTTATGGCTTGTAGTGAAATGAGTTGGTGTTCGTGTTGGTTAGAGCCATTTGGAGCCCCTTATGTGTGTATAAAAGAGACACATGACTGACTCCAGTACATTTGTGAGTTACAATATATGCGAACAGTTTTGACTGGGCTGAGCGGGAACTAAATTGATTAATAGTAGATCGATGACACTTACTCTAGGTATTGTACGCATTTATGATTTATAATTTACCTGATTGAGATTATTTCATTGGTTGTTCGTGTAACTCAGTTTTGGCCCCCCCTCTTGCCCATTCATTTGTACTGTGTTAATTGGTTAGTAGAAAGGCAAGAAGTGGGCTTCGGGGGAGGAGGTCCTTGCTAATGCGCGGGAGCGGTATAGTTTTTTGACCATACATACTACATTACATACAGAAGACAGGTCATATTATTATTATGTATTTTTGCATTTCAAGTAATCTCTGCGTTAAAGATGATCGGAGAATAGTTTTTTTGTTAGATATAAGAAGAATTAAACATTTTTTGTTGCACCATATCCCTGGTCTCATTGTGAATGTTTGCCGTTTGGAAACGTGAGTGTGGACTGTATGCGTCCGTAAACAAACCCCGCTTCGAGGCTTGGGCAGTGGCTCTACAGTGCAGTAATTTAACAATACGACCACATGCGTGAGTCAAAGAATGGGAATGAAAATCTATAGAATATTGGACGGCAAAGTTGCGTACGTATAGTGCAAAATAGATGTATAGATACGCCAGTACCAGTCAAAGTTTGGAGCACCTATCGCATTTTCAGGGTTTTATTTATTTTTTACTATTTTCTACTTGTAGAATAATAGTAAACATCAAAACTATGAAATAAACAATATGGAATCCATGTTTGTAATCAGAAAAAGTGTTAAACAAATCAAAGTATATTTTATATTGAAAGATTGTTAAAGTAGCCACCCTTTGCCTTGATGATAGCTTTACACCCCTCTTGCCTTTCCTTCCCCCCCATGGCTGGTTGTTTTGCTCTGAAGCACTGACAACTGTAGGACCTTTATATAGACAGGTGTGAGATGTTCCAAATCATGTCTAATCAATGAATTTACCACAGGCTGGACTCCAATCAAAGTTGTAGAACACTCTTCAAGGCTGATCAATGGGAAACAGGATGCATCTAAACTCATTTAGAGTTCAATAGCAAAGCGTCTGAGCATACTTTATGTAAATTAAGGGGTTTTCTGTTTTTGATTTTTTAATCATTTGTTAAATGTCTAAACCTGTTTTTGGTTGCTTTGTTATTATGGAGTATTGTGTGTAAATTGATGAGGACAATTTTTTATTTAATCCATTTTAGAAAAAGGCTGTAAACATAATAAAATGTGGAAAAAGTCAAGGGGTCTGAATACTTTCTGAATGCACTGTATGTATATGTGTACATGTGTGATTGAATGTATAGTCATTGTGGACAGTATGTGGATAGAATATATAGTATATCTGTAGAATAGGTAGGATATAATAGTATATGTACAGCAATAGTTGAATAGGATAGCCTTGACTAGAAAAACATGTGTAATTTGTGATTGTCTGGAGTCCCTGCCACATACTGAGTTTCGGGGGGAATTGCTATAGACTACCACTGCAAATGCCCACATTTATTACAATGTCTTAGGTTGGTTAAGAATAGGAACATTGAACTCATCATCAGTGACTAATGATTGGTTTACATAGCATGCAGTAAAGCGACTATACAGACTAATTAATTTCCCCTCCACCACGACCTATCCCCCACGCGTCTTCCCCCTATGCATTAGAAAACCACAGTTTAGTGCTTCGTTCAAGACCTCGCTGACTGACTCACATGATCTATGTGTGGAGACAATGACAGCCACCATGGGTTTTAGGGCGGTTTCCAGGACACAGATGAAACCTGGACAACAACAACAAAAAGCATGGAGATTCCACTGGGCCTGTGGTTACCAACCAATCGATCCCGATCGACTTCAAGGCATTCCTAGTCGATCACCAAACATTTCTGTAGAAAAGCCGACGATAAAAGTTTTGCGACTCTTTAAAAAAAAATCGTGTTGCGCTGTTACCGACAGGTGCACATTATTCAGAAGCCTTGCGCACCGGGTTGGCAAATTGTTCCCATTATAAACAATTTAATTTGTCAGAAAAGACAAACTCCGCCTGACCGGCGGACAGGAAGATCTGTGGATAAATCTAGTGATCCTACTGCGTTGGCCAATCGGATAGCTCAAATCACTGCCTACGACTTCCACGACTCTTGCCACAGCAAAGTTTGATACCAGCCTATGTAAGATTTCATAACTTTTAAAACCATGACCAGGGAGAAATTATCAAAGAATACAGCTGCTGTTTTTATGAGTGAGTTCATGTTTAAGTTTTCATTCTGCTCTGTCACTGTTTTTATTCAACACTATTACATAATATTAAACATGTTTCTCTCTACTTCCACTCACACTGTAATGAATGAGTAGCCAAGTGTATCGATAGCACTGTGTTTATTATTATTAGCAGCTCGTCCTGTCTATTTTAATAGGGAGGGATATTTAACTTTCTCTGGTCATAGGAACAACATGACTTTGAGCATGAGGCAGATGCGGTGTGACTCGACTTTAGCCACCAGGTGGAAGACGTTGTCCCCTCTCTCTGGTCAGTCTCACCGGGAGGAAAGGAAGGAGAGAGCAGGACGGTGTGAGGTGGACCCTCTGCTGTTCTCTCCTTCCCTCCGCTGAGACTAATGCGTTGTTCAAAACTACTGGGAACTCTGAAATCTCAGACTTCCGACTTCAGTGTGTTCAAGACAACTGGAAACAGATAAAAACGAGATCCGAATAGGAAAAATTGATTTGAACGGTCATCCGACTCTAAATTCCAAGTCAGTAACTGTGTATACTGTGATAATGTATTAGACATACTGCGATAATGTATTAGGTACAGCATACTGTGATAGTGTATTAGGCATACTGCGATAATGTATTAGACATACTGCGATAATGTATTAGGTACAGCATACTGTGATAGTGTATTAGGCATACTGCGATAATGTATTAGACATACTGCAATAATGTATTAGTCATACTGTGATAATGTATTAGGCATACTGTGATCATGTATTAGGCATACTACGATAATGTATTATGCATACTGTGATAATGTAGTATGTATACTGTGATCATATATTAGACATGCTACGATAATGTATTAGGTATAATGTGATAATGTTTTAGACATCCTGTGATAATGTATTAGGCAGACTGCGATAATGTATTAGGCAGACTGTGATCATGTATTAGTCATGTTTAAAAATATATATATTTTAGAACTAGATCTTGGTTTGCTTGTTGACTGTGAAAGTGTTCTTGACTGGTTGTTAGGTGGTGTTAGTTGACTCACATGATCTCTGTTTGACGACAGTGGGCACCTGGAGGTAGGATCTCTATCCTGTGGAACAGCCTAGGAGAGATGAAAGCAGAGGACGTCC